>NC_056737.1:694712869-694808606 GCF_019279795.1 Protopterus annectens | reverse complement strand
AAGGGGTGGTGAAAGCCACACACACTCTGGCTAGGCTTATAAATGCCCTAGGGCAGATAGCCTAGTACGAACCTATGAACCTATGAACCTAAACAATACTGAAACTGTACTGTAGAGGAAAAAATAAAGGTTGAGTTAAACTGTAAAAGAGGGAGGGCTTCTCTTTTATAGAAAACAATTGTGTGTGCGCCAGGTGAAAAATATTAAAATGCTTACTACTGTCACACAGCCAGGCCAACACAAAACAGTGGCAGCAGGCACAAAGAGCTGTAAAACATGTTAATTCATTTTAATCTGGCCAAAAAAATAAGCTGAATGAAGTGTTTAATGCTTTATAACTATTGCTGCTACTGCACTAGCTCAAGACAGGAGCTTAACAGCCTTAAAAGGTGCTTAACAAAACCTTAAGTACCTTCATGACGTCAGAAAGGTGCTTAATAAGCTTGACTTTTCCCTAATTTTAGAATGTAATGGTAGGACTCAGACTCATGGGTCTGTATAGATCCTAGCTTGCAGTCATCTGCAAACTTAGTCAGCCAAAGCCCTTTGGTGTTGGATTTTGCTTAAGAAAAGGTCCCATCATAGAACCTTGCGTGATTCGACTGGTCTCTTTGTGGAGGTCACTTCATCTGTTTTGTTTCCCTACATCCTATCTGTGAGCCAGATGGCAATCCATTGAGTGACATAAGGGGTTATTCCCAGCTTATTTAGATTTTCTATTATGCCTGCATGGGGAACTGTCAAACTTTTTGGCCATGTCAAGATATGCAGTGGGTACCATTTTGCCTTCAACCATTGCTTTGGTGACCTTTTCAAAAAAGTCAGAGTGACCACCATGACCAATGGCATAAACTTTAACAGCGAAAAATTACACATCTGTACATACAGACTTGATTTGTATACTTTTAGAATTGGTTTTACAAAATAATGTCTTTGTCTTTAATGATGAATTTTAGTGGCAGAAATTGGGTGTTGCAATGGGGACACCATGCACAAACAGTTATGCCAACTTAGTGCTGGCTAACTGGGAGAATCAAGCTGTTTTTTTTAATCACAAATTTAGGTCTAGTTTGGTTTATTACAAGCGGTTTGTAGATGACATCTTTATTCTGTGCAATGGGTCTAGTGAATCTCTGAAAATGGTTGTTGATTTCTTGGAATGTCACAGCACGTTTTAGGTTTACTTTATGTTATTCTAATCAAATGGTAGATTTTCTTGATGTTACCTTGTCACTTAGAAATGGTATTACATCACTTTATAGAAAGGACTGTCTGAAGAATAGCCTTTTGCATAGGTGAAGTATGTACCCTACTCACATATATAGGACTGTGTTGAAAAGTCAGTTTTTAAAAATGTCTAGGTTGCATACCAATGCTCATGCTTATCTTAAGGCAAACGATAAATTAATTCATGACTTTATGCAAACAGGATATAAACAGCATGAAGTTAAGTGTTTATCCTCTGAAACTATTAGTCTGAGATCTTATAAGGGAAGGCCATATTTTTATAGGGATTCAACATCTAAACAGGTTGCTAAAAATCCTACTAGTCATCCAAGTAGGATACCCCTCACTTATAGTAGGGATATCAAGATGGTTTGCAACATTGTGGCTAAAAATTGGCCCATCCGTCTTTCTGATGACAACAAGATAAAGAATATTTTAGGTGATAGACCTAAATGTATTTTTAAGAATAATTTATCACTTAAAAGGCAGCTATGTTATGGTTCTCATATAAAACAGGACTCAAGATCTTCTAGATTTTGTACCTTTCCCTGTAGGAGTTGTAAAGCCTGTGGTATAATGCCATGTAGCAATATCTTTATGCATCCTGTGACAAGTCTGAAATTTAGTTTTGATTTTTATGTAGACTATGATGAAGGATTTAGTCTATTTAGCTGTATGTAAATCATGTAAAATTTTTATGTGGGTAAAACAAGCAGGTTATTAAAAGAGTGTGTTCTGCAACATTTAGGTGATATAAGGAGGGGGAATATGCTTAATGCTTTCTCTAAACACATCTCCCTTAATCAAAATCATTTCTTTGTCTTCATAGTCATACAGCTTATTCCAGATAGTATAAGAGGAGGTTGCTGAAATAAGATGGATTGCTACTTTACAAGCCGATAAGCTTCCAGGGTTAAATGGTAATACTCCTTTAAAACTGGCCCTGAAAGCACATGCATTATATCATTGATTGTACTGCTTAATTGCTGTCTTTTGATTGGTTTTCAGAGGTTTAAACCATCTGTTTTTTCTTTATGACACAGATCTGAAGAAGAACAATTTTGTATTAAAGTGCTTATCTGTTGTTTTAAGTTGGTTTTTATTTTTCGTTATTAAAGTTTATGCCATTGGCCGTGGTGGTTTCTCTGTTTTTTATTTTTTGGTATGTTATTTTTTTGTATACTATTTGTGTGATTAACTTTGGTTGCCAAAGTTACTATTTTATTTTTCATTTTCAAAAAAAAAAGGTCCACTGGGTTGATTCAGCATGACCTGCCCTTGACAAAACCAAACTGAGATGGAGCCAGTATTTGGAGGATCCCTATGTCCTGATTGATTAGTTCCATAACAAGTCTTTCCATGGCTTTGCATGTGAGGCTGATCAGACTTGTGGGTCTGTAATTGCGTG
Source organism: Protopterus annectens (assembly GCF_019279795.1). Lineage (NCBI taxonomy): Eukaryota > Metazoa > Chordata > Ceratodontiformes > Protopteridae > Protopterus > Protopterus annectens. The sequence continues at coordinate 694,805,971 of NC_056737.1, read as the reverse complement.
GGTCAGCAGAAGGTCCTCCCTTATGCTCATTTTCCCAGAGCTCCCATCTGCTTGGCACTCTCGCCACACTTTGAGAGGGTCCCAATTTAATCCTGCTCCTTCCTTGGCAGATAAGAAATTTTATTGCTTTGCACTGCATGCTTTATTTTTCCTTTATTTGTTGATTTTACCTTTAAATCAGTTTAGAAGTCCGTAATACTTGAAATTGCCTTGTCAAGGTAGCTTGCTCAAGTTGTTTTGTTGTAGCATTACACTTGCAATCTTTCTTGGTGTTATTACATCGAGGTTAGCAGTGCTCTATATAGACACAAACACCCAGAAAGTAAATATCTATAAAACTTCCTGTAGAACTGAAACCTGTAACTTAGTGTGGCTAAAATAAAGCCAATGCACAGAGACAAGCTTATAGTAGCTAGCTGCAATTGAAATAGCACTGCTATCAAACCTTAGCACAATCTAACCTAGACTAGTGCCAAACCCCAGAGACCACCCAAGGAGACCTCTGTATAACCTTGTTCACACCCTACAGTAGCCCACCCAAATGCAAGTTCGGATAACATGAGTATGCAATTTCCAAATGTCTACATAGCCAGCTTGGTAGATATAGGCACCTGAGACAATGCAGCAATTGTCTCATGTTCACAGCCAGTCATTTCTTCCTTAAAGAAACAAACACTGTATATGAAAAATGCGCATACACAATTTCACTAGAGGCAAAAATCTTGCATACAAACATGCTTGTCAAGAACTCACACACTACATCCACCACACACTGAGACCAACTTATGCTGAGGCACTAAAAAGCAAGTTCCCAGACCTGAAAGACCTCTTAAAGCCTATAAACAGCAACACCTATCCACAGCAATCTCTAAAGCACTCACCAAAAGCAGCACCAAACATCACAGATATGCCTAAATCAAGTGGAGCCCCAACAGCAAAGCCCATACGGCAAGCAAACACATTACCCAGGACTCTTGTCATGGGGACTCCATTTTATGATACACAGTTGTCCCACTCACTAGATTGAACAAGGAGAAGATAATGGTTAGTTGCTTATCTGGAGCCAGGATCTGCCAAGTTATACACACACTTGTCACTATACCACAGGCACCAGTATGATTCTATCATAGCCCATGTGGGCTTTAAGGACCTGAGATATACTTTCCTGGACTATATAAAGGAAGACATTGTTGATCTTTTTGAGTATGTGTCTCAATCAGGTACATGCCTTGTATTGAGCAGTATTCTACTTTCACCAAGGAACGAACAAAAATGAATGGCTTCAATAATTGGCATAGTTTCTGGTATCTTTCCAGGAATGGTGGAATCCTAACCTTAATAGAGTGTATAACAAAAGAAAAAAAAGTCATGGCCAAAATCATGAATAACAATTTCCATTATAACAGGAGCTCTATAATTAAATTAAACAGGAAACTAAAAGGACTAAGTCCAACAAGGCCAATTATGAATTATAGGTGGCCTCACACGCTAAAGACAACCACAAAGCCTTCTTTAGCTATGCCTAAAACCTGAAAGGCAGCACATATCAGTATGACAAACTAGTTGTCAGTGATGCCACCTTCACTGAACAGAGTGACATAGTGAATTTGCTGGATGACAAATTCAGCTCAATCTTCACATCCCATTACCCCCTGCCTCCCCCCATGAAATACCTACTAGCATAACTCCCCAACTATTAACAGGGAGCAGGTCCTGGTGATGCTCACTAAGGCTGAAAACGCAGCCTCACTGGACCCGGACAATATCCCAAGATCCCTCCTACATAGCTTGAAACATGACATATCAGGTCCCTTAAGTCACTTTTCAACTATAGCCTCAAGACAGGCTTTTGTACCACAAGAATGGAGGATTGCAACGGTCATCCCACTTCACAAGGGTGGGCCATCCACTAACCTCGGAAACTATAGAAAGTCTGACTAGTCTAATATGTAAAGACATGGAAAGAATTATCATGGAAATGATCAACAAAGACACAGGCAACCTTCTGGCACTGGTCCCAACCCAGTTTGGCTTTGTCAAGGGAAGTTCATGTCTACTAAGCCTGGTGGACTTCTTTGAGGAGGTCACCAAGGCAATGGATGAGGGAAAATGGTGCATATCACCTACTTGGACCTGGCTACGGAGTTTGAAACAATACCCCACTAGGGTATAGTTCACAAACTCACTGAAGTGGAGATAAACCCCTACATAACTTGCTATATTGCCAGTTGGCTCACAGACAGGACCAGGGCTCACTCCTATTTGGCATCTCCTTCTAAGAGGTAAAGGTTAATGTCAAGGACCTTTGAATGACCAAATTCATAAATGACCACAAACTGGGAGCCATCATAGATTCCCCCAGGACACAAACATTTTACAAGAAGGTCAAACACAGACAAATGACTGGTGCCAAAGTCACGGATTAAAACTTAATGCCAAGAAATGCATTATATTGCCTTTTGGGAAAACTGCCACTCAGGTTAATTAGTCCATTGATAAGACACCCCTAAGAATTGACCATTTAGTCAGGGATCTGGGAACATGTGTAAGCAGTAATATGGACCTTGGCCAACATGTGGCCAAGGCAGTAAGACGATAATTCTGTGTTGTCCAACTTATAATTACGGGCATGACATCTGGGTCCAAGGAAGTCATTTTGCCACTTAATTCAGCCCTTATCAGTCCCATCACTGAGTATAATGCTCCCTTCAACATGCAACTGACCAGACATATGCAACGGTTAGAACACCCACAAAAGTTTCTTACTAGGATACCCCAGGTTATAAACACATTGTCCTATAAGGATCATCTTAAAGCCTTATGTCTGTACCCTGTCTCCTACATGTTACTGAGAGGCAGTCTATGTCTGGCATGCAAGACCTCCTCAGATCCAGTTCTAATGGACCTTTTGCACATCTGCAAAACTACCATCATTAGAACTACTAAATCCAAGGATTTAAATTTTGCTTGTGACAGGAATAAGACATGTTGGCAAGACAGATGTGTCTCAGAGGATCCCCATTCTCTGGAATAGGCTCCCCATCCTTGTGAAGCAGAATCCATCCGTAACCCTATTTAAGCAAAACCTTGACCAATGGATGGTAAATCAGAAATTCACCCCTGGGTCTGGCCCCTATGTCTCTGATACACTCAGTCAGACAGTAATGCTCAAACTAACATAAGTCCCCCCACACACATAACCTCTAGAAACATCCTAACAATCATACCCCTTCTTAATAAATGCCAATGATACAAAGGAACACGGTTGGGTTGGATTACACTGCTAGACTTATAAAGGCCCTGATGGTTGTTAATCTAGTATATATCGATGAACCTATAAAGTCCAGGAATCTCGGTCTTGTGCACTAGTGGTTGTGTAGGTTTCCCATTCTATAGCTGGATAGTTTAGCTCACCTACGAAATGGTACTGTGTGATTCTAGTTCCTCTAGATAGCCACTGTGGCTTTCTTGTGTCATAAAGGGAGTTCTATAGATAGCGAACAAGTGGTACAGAACCCTTCTGATGGTTATTTGGACATCTACAAGTTCTAGCACATCATGCTTTTTTACCAGCCTCTTGTGAGTGAAGATTGACTTAGCAGTAATGAATGCAGCAAAAACTTTAAATAATTTTACATGGATGACCGGGGTGCAGTTTGCTGGATGGACAGCCACCCCTTTGAGACTGGGGGCCCTGGGAGGCTGCCCAATTCACCTGTTAAAATCCATCATTGGTGGAAAGCATTGAACTGGTGCTTAGAGAAAGGATTTTGGAATATCTAAAAATTAGTGAGGCAGTGAACCCATGCATTCAAAACACAAAGCTCAAACTAAACAAATCTAGTGGAGCTTTTAAGAAGGTGACATTTTACAACTTTAAGGATCAAAATGAGGTGGCATGCATGATCTACTTAAATATTAGCAAGGTCTTTGACATTATATCAACCCAATAAGGTTTATGAACAAGTTAGAAGAATTTGGAGCAGGTCTAAATGTGGCAACAGAGGAAAGATATCACCAAAGCAACAATACACAGATGGTAATAACGAATGGGGAGTCTGCTCAAATGAAACAGTAGCAAAATGCAGGATACTACAGGGGTCGCTATCAGCATTGGTTCTTTTCAGTGTGTCTTGAATGATGCAACACTGCTGAAGACCCCTAAATAAAGGTTTGCCCTTTTGCTAAAGAAACACTATTATACAAAAAAAAAAAAAACTGAAATGAAGTTAAGTGACTTGAGACTGTTTGCAGGAATTATCTAAAATATGACAGCTTTAAATTCAGTCAAGGTACACAATAATGCGACTAAAAACAAAGACTTAAGAAATAGCAAAAATTGGGGGGGGGGGATATGACCTAGTGGTAATCATTTCAGATGCCCTAAAATTAGCATTGTGAAAATATGATAATGAGAAGGAAAGCTGGAATACAACAATGCACAAGAGAAAAAAAAAACATTATAAGAAAGGTAAATGTTACTACTCCTCTATACAAGATAACTAGTAAAACTCTTCATCTATCACATCACATGCAGTTATCCAACCTTCTACTTCCAAAATGTGGAAAATGGGCAAAATGTGGAACAATTGCTAACAGCTAGCTAACAACTTAAACTAGGAAGCTTACAGGATGGTAAAAATGTTTTACTTTTTAATTCTAAGAAGTGATTTTAACGTATTACTATGATTTAATAGGATTCAGCATTATTCAATGTGTGCCAGGCCCTGACCCTTTCAATGTAGAGCTGTAAAAGAACATAATACTTTTTAATCCTCAAAATGAGAAACATTCCTGGTAATGAGCTGAGCCAGATGTATGGCTAGAATTAATCATCTGCTAAAAAAGTCATACAAGAAAATGCATAAAAGTAAGATTAGAAAATCTTAATCATGTCTAGTGTGGAAGAAATAAAGTTCAAGGAAATGCAACACACCTTTTTAGATTTCAATGAAAAACAAGTGAACATAAATTTTCAAACAGAACAGAAGACGTGCAATAAAAGACATATACAGATTAAAGTTACAAAGCAAGATGCTTCGCAATAAACGGTTCCATTTCACAGACCTAATGGCTGACACTAGAACAGAGTTGCAAAAGTACTAAGGGTAGAACTATTAACATAATTCAAGAAGAGCTGGTGGGTAGAAATATGCTAGCAGATTATATATACATGTACGTTTTAAGGAAGGCAGTATGAAATGCTGAGGATGGGGGGTGTACACCAAAAGTCATACAGAAAGATCTTAATATGTATACTTTTTTAAAGGTTTATATTCATGTTTTAACAAATTAATACAACACAGTAATATTCAAAAGCAGAACAATATGTGTAGTTTTGAAAACAAACAGGGGAGAAACATGGCAAAGAAAGTATTCAGCAGATAGGAATACTTACATACCAAACTACATTACTGCAAATGACTCTGAGGAATGTACACTAAACTACCCGACCTGGTCAGGTTTAGGAGGTACCCTACTGTAAAAGATAAGAACCTCGTCCTTATTTGCTGTACATAAAGCTATACAGTTAGCCTGTCTGTGGGCTAAACGACAGCACAGATATGACCGCCTAACATCCTGTAAATGCAGCCAAATGTTTGGCTAACTGCTTCAGAAGTGAAACCGTAATGCGTGAACAGGGCTGGATCATTGCGGTTAACTGCAGACGCGGCAGTGCGGAAGTTCTTTGTTCCAAGCGGCGGACTCAGCCCCTGCAACACTTAACTTTCGGGGTAATTTAAATAAATGTTGGGTTAACACGGACATTCTACGTCAACTTCACACACTTGCTGTTCATCGTTACAGGTGAGTTACGTTTAAAATATTATCAGCAAGGATTCTGCATAAATGAAAAAGATGTTTAGACATCCCTACTGCGGGAGGCGGCTACGCGGGGAGTGGTGCGTGACAGACGTAACGGCTGCGGTATTCTGTGAATCATGCAAAATATCAGACATAACATATAACAGAAGTGCAAATATGTTAAAAATCTGAGGATTACAGACTGACTCAAACAATAGTAAATTCAAATCTTTAACAAACATAGTAGTTATCAAACTACTTGAAACTGCTTTTTGATTGACAGCTGGTGGCCCGCAATGTAAAACGTGTAAAAGCACCAATGAGTGGAAGGGGAGGGACGTGTGAGTGCCGACTGAAAGGGGAATGAGTACCTACTACATTTATTGGGTCTACGTGTTGCATCTGACTGTTTAGTTTATGTGTTGACAGAATTTGAAGAGTTAAAGAGGCTGTTGGGGCAGCGTGCCACGTGGTTGCATAACAAGTTTTTGGTATGTTGTTGACTGTGTTCGGTGCTTCAGCTACCCTAGTGGCGCGACTGTATTGAAGTCGGCTAATTCTCTATCAGTACTCAAATGTGTCCACTGTTCGTGATGTTGAATCAAATTTTAGCTCCGTCCCTTTTAATCCATGTGTCCACTGTTCGTGATGTTGAATCAAATTTTAGCTCCGTCCCTTTTAATCCTTCCTAAAATTGATGATTTTAACCTTTTTTTACTTCAGAAAATGTGTATTGATTGACATTATGTTAATGTCTTACGTTAGTATTGCTGATATTTTAAGTTAGTATTGCTAATATTTTAAGTGCCCGTGATTATTTTGAATTGTCCCTAATTCTGATGAAATTTGCTCCCGATTCTTTGAGAGCTATGTTTGGGCTTGATTTCGGGCTCGTTTACGTACTGAGGCTGAATAAAGGTCACAAGGTTGAAATACACATAGTCAAACCCCGAACTTTAACTATCGGGAGGAAAGAGCCTTAATCCTCCACAGCTACTACCAGGCCTCCTTAAATATTTTTTTTATTATTTTCAAGTTATTGAGGATTAGACTCCATCAGTGTCAGTCATATAGTTTCATGCGTAACTCAATCAGTGACAAATCTCCGAATCTGGGACACATCCAGAAGTAATTATGGGCACTTTTAAAATAGTAGTACGAATAACTTGAAATATTGACAGAATAGGAGAATGTGAATTAATGTATATTTTTTGAAAAATCTATACTACTAATTATTGTCAATATTTATTAAGTGTGATTCGCCACTGTTTCTCTAAAAGTCACCAGTTTTATGAGAGATTATGAGGGACAGAGCTACAATTTGAATCAACGTTAGCGTTGTCGCTGAAAAATCAGGAACAGTTGAGAGGCATGGTAGTCAGTGATGCAAAAGATGTACAAAAGCACAAATTTGGTGTAATAAGACTGCTGTGACGTCTTTTCCCACACCAAACATATAGATTGATGATATTTCAGTGCTGCATTCCTGAGTGTGCTGTCCTTTGAATGAGACATTAAACTGGGTCCCATCTGCTTGAGCTGGTGGTAGCTCAGGTGATTCCACAACATTTTTTTTTTTCAAAAAAACTTTTTATTTTTGTTTCATAAGAAGTAACAACAGTAGGGTGAATAACCAGTAATGAGTTGTTGATACATAAGGAAATATATGCTGAACACATAAAATTAACAGAAAACACTGTTGAGACTTATAACCTCATAACCAATTATGTACAATATAAACAAGTTATACAAAATATACAAAATTGCTAACCAAGATGCTACCCATAAGAAAATATTTATAAACTCGACATAGAAAGTAAGATAGGTCCCAATACTTAAAATTAGAGAACTTAGATTAACCTTCAGTGAGAATGAGGGCATTAACCCTTTCCCAGACTTTTATACAGAGGGCAACTTTTTGGGGGCTTTTTATGATGAGTTTTTGTGCTGCAATGTATGAATGAGCCATTACCTTAAAATTATTCCAACATAATTTAGTACGGTCCATCCCGTTTTTAGAGATATAAAACTTCATGAGTGAGCATAAAAAAACAGGACGTGTGTGTCAGATTTAGAGAGATCGCATGTAAGGAGGGATATGAAGGATGGCTAATTCCCAGGAGAGGGTTGATTTATGGTAGCCCATTTTCTGGAGGCGGATTTTTAGCGAGGTCCAGAGTTTATGTGAGTAATTGCAGGACCATAGTACATGCATCAGGTCTGTGTATGGGGATGAGCAGCAGGGGCAAGAGGGGGATTTCTTTGAATCAAACTTGGATAATATAGAGGGAGTATAATATGCATTATTATTGATCATTAGTTGTGTGTAAAAGAGTTTTTTAAAAGGGGAAAAGTCTAGGGTGTTTGTTATGGCGGAGAGTTTCTGATTTTTCGACAGTTGAGAGTTGTGTTTATCCCAGTAGTTAGAGAAAAGGCAGTCTGAATTGTGGATTATGGAAGATATGAGTTTGTATGAATTAGAGAGCATTTTCCACGGTAAAGTCAGGGTTTGAATTACAATCTCTAGCTTGGTGAGGTCTTGACCTTTGTCTGAAAGTTGGATGAATTTTGATGTAACAAGATCTCACATCTGTCGAAGGATAGTTAAATATTTCTTGTTAACTTTAAGGATTTTGCAGAAGTTGGTAAGTGTTTCATTATTGTGTTTGAGTATATCCCAGACAGTGAAGTTTTTAATCAGAGGGAAGTTGGAAAGATTGACTGGCAGGTTGTTAATTTTAATGTTGGGATTTAAATGGAGAGGTTGGAGCAAAGGAAGAGCTTTGTCTAGATTGATAAGTTTTAGCATGTTTTGAAAGGATCTAACCTTTTGTTTTATGTTAGCTGATAAGTTAATACTGTCTGTGGTATCCAGAGAGAGAAAAGGGAGAGCAGCCGGATTAATTTTACTGCCTAGGATACTGTTGATACCATAGTTTGGACCAGGTAGGGTAAGAATTATACTCTTTATTAATAAGCTTCGAGATGAATAACAGCCTATTGGCAGATATGATTGTATAGTACAGATGAAGGTTCGGGAGGCCTAGGCCTCCTTTGGTTTTGGGAAGAGTTAATTGGAGATATGAAATCCTCACTGACTTAGGATACCATATAAATTTGGCTAGTTCTTTACTAATCCTACATAGAAAGGATTTAGACACTATCTGATCTGTGGAGTTAAATTGATAGAGGAGTCTGGGGAGAATGTTCATTTTAATTATTGCTGATTTAGATAGAAGCGAGAGCTTCAACCGTTCCCATCTGTGAAGATCAAGAGATATTTTGGACCAAATTCTAAGCAAGTTATTTTGAAACATAGACAACTGGTTGTGCTCAAAGTGGATCCCTAAGGGCGGAAAGTATGGAACAACCGCAGATTCCATCAATAGTTGACATTCAACAGGTGGACCATACTTTTCCTTGTAGTATGTGTATGGATAATATTGATGGGGGGCAATCTGCAATGGCCAATGAATGTGACATAGTGCACTGTAGTGGGGAGTTTAAAATCTACAATTACAGTGATCACCCAGTTTTACCTGAATTTTTTCAAATATTTTCAAAGGGTATGAAATTTATACCAGATTCTAATTTAGATTTGACTGATACCCTTGTGGAATTTAAGTTATTTGTGAGAGAACTAAATTTAGGAATATTTTTTCGAAATCAAAATGTTACCAGTGGGGTACAATCTGATGAATTAAGGAAAAGAAGTACATTCACTCCACCCATGTGCAGTACTTTAACCTCCTTTGAGAAGGTGGTTAACACACAGTTATATTCTCTTCATAATAAATATAAGCAATCAAGACCCAAGAAACATGTTGGGAATGACATCTCGGAAGCGATTCAGTTACTGTGTGATAACAATGTTCGTATTATGTCTGCCGACAAGGGTGGGGGAATAGTGTTCTATGATCAGGAGAAATATACCAGCAAGATCTTCGAGTTATTGAACAATTCCTCACAATATACACCCTCTTCTTTAAATGAAGTGAATATTGCCCACGGTCGCATTGATTCATATTTAGAAGAATTTATAGTGGAAAATAGAATAAGTGAGGAATTGTACAGATTTCTGAAGGTAGAGTTCCCCATTTTGGCCACAATAACAGGCATCCCCAAAGTACATAAAAACTTACAAGATCCACCATTTCGTCCAATCATTTCAGGAAGTGCTAGCAAGGCATTTCCTTTTGGTCAGGTGATTCACCATAAGCTCAAACATATTTATAATGTAGTGGAGCACATCATCAAAGATTCCTGGAAGTTTTGGGGCATTTTTAAGAAAGAATTGTGGTCTCCTAATATTATTTTTGTCACAATCGATGTCCAGGATTTATTCTCCTGCATCCCCAAAGAGGACGGGCTTTATAGGTTCAGCAATAGTGTCCGCAGAGCGAGTGGCTTGGGGCAGGATGAAATTTCATTGTTGATGGAATTTATGGACATTGTTTTGGACTATAATTACATCTATTTTGAGGGCGAGCATTATCGGCAGACAACTGGGGTAGCCATGGGCACTGCTTGTGCCCCCATGTATGCCAATCTGGTGTTGTTGGATTGGGAAATGGAGTACATATTGCATTCGGTATGGATGTCCTACATCAAGAGATATGTCAGATACCTGGATGACATCTTCATTTTATGGGAGGGTGAGGAACAGGTGTTATTGGATTTTATGAAATTCATCAACAACACCACTGAGTATCTTAGATTCACCCACCAGTATGATCGCAGTGGTATCAACTATCTAGATGTTTTCATCTATAGTAAAGATGATGAGTTTCAATCCCGTATCCATAGGAAGAATACATTTAGTAATGGTTATTTGCATTACAATAGTGCACATACATACAACACCAAAAGGGGCATTATCAAGGGACAGTGCATCCGGGCTGCCCGCATGACGACTGAAAAGAATGCCATGCTTCGTGAGTTGGATTATATAGGGCAGTTATTTATCGACAAGGGATATCCTCTCAAGATGATTAAGGATATTATTCTCTATGTCAGTAATGAATGGGGACGGAAATATAAACCACTTCTAGGGGTGGGTATTGACAAATTACCTGTAGGCGATGATATAACCAACAAGACTGATCAGTTGGTTCGTGATAATGAATATAAAAAGGCATGTATTATTAAATATGGCAAACACTCTAGTGAAGTGAAGAATATAATTTCAGCAAACTGGAATATATTGACCAGTGATCAGTCAATAAAAAATAAGCTTACTGATAGACCACATTTTGTTTATAAAGCTGGCAACAATATAAAAAGAATTATTGAAATTAAATCTAAATACCAACAAAGTGGCAAGGGTCAGAGAACTAGTACTAAAAAATGTGGGCAATGTAATTTTTGTAAATATATACTAGATATACCCAGTATTGTTCTCAAAAATTGCTTGAAAAGCAAGATCTGGTTTGCTGGTGGCAATTGCTTGACTAAGCATATAGTGTACTTGGGTGTTTGCCAAACATGTATGAGTTTTTACGTGGGGAAGACGGATCGCTGTTTAAAGAATAGAATTTATGATCACACATACTGCATGAGGAAGTGTGATGTTAACAACGCTCTGTCGAGACATCTCATTAATAGCCCCAAATGCAAGGTGTTTAAATTTGCCATATTGGAAGTGGTTACCCCCAACCCACGAGGTGGCAATATCAAGGCAGTCGTGGGTGAGAGGGAGATTAGGTGGCAGATTAGGTTAGATGCAGCCACCCCTCCGGGGCTTAATGAGATGATTCCCACCAAACCCTTAGTAAAGGTTTAACTTAATGAAATCTGTAATATACCCACTATGGACATATTCCTATGTTTTTTTGTTATGCGTATTGGTGGTAGCATTTGTATATACACTTGTCCCACCTTTATGAATCTCATGTTTAAGCATAAATTTCATTTATAATTGTAAAATAAAATTTTTTTAATGTTAAAAAATTTTTTTTATAATGCATATCAAATTTATTTTTTTAAAATTGCAATATGTGATAGCTAGGTGTTATCCTTTAACACAGTTATATTTTAAAATTTTTATACATGTAATGAGTGTGGAATTGTTTATTGTTCTAGCTTCAGATACTAAGGGAATGCTAGATTTAATTTTATAAATGGAAGTGTTAGGTATAGCTTTAAGATCTGCATATTATTCAAATGCTAATTATGTAATTGAATTAATTGTTGATTTTGGCGGGCTTTTTAGTTTGTATATAAGGTATTAACTTTTGTTACATGTTGTTCTGATGAAGACAGTAGTGGACTGTGGAAAGCGCTTAACCATCTCTTGTACTAATAAATTCAACTGTTCGAGCATAGAGTCCGGTTTCCTGGTGTTGTTTTGCTGTTTTCAGCTGGTTATTCAGTTCGTTGACCACTGGGATTACTTTTTTTCTGATTTAGATAGAAGCGAGAGCTTCAACCGTTCCCATCTGTGAAGATCAAGAGATATTTTGGACCAAATTCTAAGCAAGTTATTTTGAAACATAGACAACTGGTTGTGCTCAAAGTGGATCCCTAAGTACTTAATATCAAATATTGTCTTAAAGGGAGAAGCAGGGAAGTATTTTGGTTTATGACCTAGAGGGTTTATATGGAAGATGTGTGACTTCTTAAAGTTAACCTGGTAATCTGAGGCTTTTGAGAACACATTAATAGAATTAACAATCTTATTTAGGTCAGTATTAGGAAGTTGAAAATAGATGATTAGATCGTCTGCGAAGGCTGAGAGAAGTATTTTGGTATTCAGTATTTTGGGAATTGTATGAAATGTATTTTGGCCTATGTAAAGGAATAATGGTTCTATGACTATGTTGAAGAGGAAGGGGGATAAAGGGCACCCCTGTCTTGTACCATTGGTTAGCTTTAAGGGTTTGGAGATATTCTTGTTAATCCATAGATAGGGAGAAGAATTTTTATATAAAACATTAATCATATCTATAAGGGGGGGGGTATGTTAAAGTGGGACATAGGGTAAATTGGGATTTTCTTTTCCAAACTATCAAAGGCTTTGGCCGCATCTAGTGTTAAGGCATAAATCGGGGTTTTCTCTTTTTTAGACAAGTACATTAAGGAGTCCAACGTCAGGGTGTTATCCCACGTATGTCTATGCGACATAAATCTTGCTTGTTCCGTGGAGATTATAAAGGGTAAAACTTTTTTTAGTCTGTTAGCTAGTAGCGAAGCTAGAATCTTAATATCAGTATTTATCAGCGAGATGGGGCGATAGTTATGAGGGTCTGTTTTATCTTTATTATTTTTCAGAATTAGAATAGTTTTCGAGGTGTTCCAATGTAAGTCAGATATGCCATAATTTATTATATAGTTAAATATCTTTAGTAAAATAGGGGAGATTACTGAGATGAAAGTTTTGAAGAATTCGGCTGTGAAGCCATCTGGACCAGGGGACTTACTTTAAGATTTGAAATGATTGTCTTAATTTCTTGGAGGCTTAAGGGAGCTGAGAGCATGTCACATTGAGATTTATTTAAGGAAGGAAATTTAATAGAATTCAGAAAACTATTCATGTGTTGGTTAATGGCGGGATCTATATTTTTTTTGAATAAATATCTGAGTATAGGAGCGAGAATAGCTGTATAATTTCCGGGTCCGAATTATAGATCTTGTTTGGAAATGTATAAGTGAGATTCTAGGAGGATCTTGGCTGTTTCGAATTATTTTTGCTAATAACTTGGACGGGACCTGTGCCCATTCTGAATAGGACGCAATCAGTTTTTGCTCAAATAGAGTTAGATTTTGTTGATGTAGATGTAGCAATTGATTTTGGAAATCGATTATTTCTTTGTCTCTATTAGGGTCCGGGCTAAGTCTTTGTTGTTTTTCTAATTCAAAAATCTTACTTGTAAGTTTAGCTTCCTTGCTCTTATAGATTTTTTTAAGGTAAGAAGCTTTATTAATTATGATACCTCTGATGCAAGCTTTACATGCAGCCCATTGTATATCCATAGGGATACTGGTGCTGTCAAGCTTGGAGCTAAGGTTAAGTAATGATTCTGTGATTTCTTGAATAATATCTTTATTGTGAAGCAGATTATTATTAAGTGTCCAGTTGTTATAGTTGAGAGGAGAAGCTACCCATGCGGCAGGATTAATATTGAGGGAGATTTTTGAGTGATCAGATAGGAATCTGGGTTCCAGAGAGAAGTTAATTTTAAAGTGAGATAGGGAGTCAGAGATTAGGAAAAAGTCTAGTCTTGACCAGGTATTGTAGCATTTCGAGTAGTATGTGAATAATTTATCTTTAGCAAAATGGTCCTTGTAAGAGATGGGATCGATAAGGTTAAGATCATACATTAATTCTTCTATGGCCAAAGATGATTGAAGGTTATAAAAGGGAGATTTACTGGTTCGATCTGAGTTAGGTTCTATTACAGCATTCCAATCTCCACCAGCAACAATATAGTGGTCCTTGAACAGTGAAAGAATGTTGTGTATTTCTATAATAAAGCTATGTTGTTGGGAACATGGGCCATAAACGTTGAAGAATAGGACTGGTTTGTTAAGGTTGGATAAACGTGAGGTAAACAGGCACCATCTGCCATTTTCATCATACCTCTCCTCAATAATACTACCTTGAAAATTATTTTTGATTATAATAGCCACCCCTTTGGAATTCGAGCTATTCCCCGCAGAGATGATGGCTTTTATCCACCTTTTTTTCCCCTCTTTGACCCAATCCTTCTTGTGTGTATGTGTTTCCTGGAGATAGCATATATTAGCCTGAGACTTAAATAACAGATGAAAAAGGAGCGATTTTTTTGGTTTATTATGTAGCCCTCTAACATTCCATGAATCAATATGTAATGTCATAGGCTACTAGAGAAATTGTATTGATAATTTGAAGGTTGTTGATTAATAGGGTTAAGGGACTAAATAATTTTAGAGACCATACTGGGAAAAAATCATGTGTAACATGGGGACTTGTATAGTATGTAAAAACAGTAGATAAGGTAGAAAAGTATTCCTTCAAGGCTCCCCCGGTGCCTACCCACCCCCCTTCACTAGCAGAAGGAATACATAAGCAATATTGAAAGGACCATTTAGTTTTGGTTAGCAAAACAAGTCTTATAAAGAAAACTAATATATATAAATTTCTAAGAAGGACTAATCTAACAGTAAGTAAGTATATACATATATACAAAACAATCTGTTTCCATAACCAGGTCATACTAGGACCCTAAAGCATAAGCTTCCATGAGCTCTAAACTAGGTCCAGTAATAGCCAAATGGAGAATTATAGATATAAAGAAGCAAGAGTATAGGAGGGATATAAGAAACTTTGATTTAACAGGAATAGTAGATATTTAATAAAATAGTCGTAACTAGGAAAGAGTCAAAATGCAATAATAGAGAATAGCATAGGATAAAAAACGTAAGAAAAGAGAAGAGATAGGGCAAAGTTGTTATCATAGCCAGGATTTAGGTATGTGCTGACACACTTAACTAATATGAGCATTATGCTCGATTGTCTAGAAGATTGGGAGAATGCCGACCAAAGGTTGAGATACATTTATATAGTCAGGCTGGCATCATTATACATAAATAAAATCAATGGAACTGGGGAGACAGCATCACAAGCAGTGCATCTCAATCATGCACACAATTTTAGCTGACAGAATAGTTATATTTTTAATACAAGCGGAGAGTATCACCTGAACTAGTAAGAAAAAGAGAAATACTGACAGGATATAATAAGTAATTTTAGATAGTATATCGAGAAGCATTAGATTGTGAAACAACTTGCGTTAGTATTTATTAGAAGTACACATCTTAGCCGTAGTATAACACATCACATTTACTGCCATGTTTATAATTGCTCACGCTACTTTGAGACTACCTATGAGTGAGCGTTCAGCTCTGAGAATTGAACCTATTCTACAGAGCTAGTAACATTGCACGAGATCTTACTATGAAGTGCAATGTAATTGAATATAACAGGTGAATCCCAAACTGTCCAGTAGGCATGGCAGAAGATTGACAGAACACTTTCACAAAGGTTTGTAAGTTCGATCGCGTGCTAGACAAAACTGCACAGCTGACTATCTCCTGTAATTAGAATCGGTGTCCAAATGTAAGTAGATACACATACAGGACAAATTAATCACATTATATGAAGCATCGAGACAAACTGCGCCATGAGCTTCACAGGAAGGGCATCACTTTAAAAGCCCGTTGAAAGTCTTCCAGTCTGAGCGATCCGCAGGATACCACAGCTGAGAACAATAAGGTTCCTATTCAGATTTGGTATTCAAGGATACCATAACGGAAGGTCAGTTATAAAGACAAAAGTAACTGATACAAATAATTATAGTCAAAAACAGTCACACAAGCAAATTTGAGAAAGGCATGGATGCCTAATGAGATCAGGCGGATGTAACATGGTGTAATTTTACATCGTTAATTCTGGCGAAGGAATAGAGAGAAGTACTCACAGGTACCACAATTTAAAGAGCAGGATGGGAGTTGAAGGCTTTGATAAAAGCCTCTTTTGCTTCCGATGGAGTGATGGCTGTGTATTTTTTTTTCTTTGTAGGAAAATTGCAGGGTATTTGGATAGCGCATCTGGAACTTCACACTTCTCCTGATCAGATCAGCGCAATAGGGGGCAAGCTTTTGTCTATTTACTTTTATTTGATGAGGCAGATCTTGGGTAAATGTGAGCTTGTGACTGTTCCATGTAAAATTTCTTTGTTTTTTGGCTGACATCAAAATTTTTTGCGCATCTTGGAAGTGTAATATTTTGGTGTATATTTGACGTGGAGTTGCTGAATCCTGGCGGTAATGGGAAGCTCTGTGAGCTCTCTCTATCACTAGGTTCTCAGAGGTACTTTCCGATCCCAGCAAAGCAAGGAATATCTGCCTGCATATTATCAATAAGTTCTGGTTATCATAGGACTCTGGTAAGCCTTTAATTAGTATATTATTACAGCGACTTCTAGCCTCCAGATCCGTTATCTTAGACTGTAGCTCAGAAAGCAGGGATGCTTTATCTCTCATATCATCCGATATGGATTGTATCAGTAGTTCGTTGGTTTGCGCTTTGTGTTCAAGAGTGTCTGCTCGTTGTAATAACTGATTTATGGACTTTCCAAAATCAGTAAGTTGTTCGGAGAAACCCTGTATGGCAGTATGGATGGGCTGTAGCGCTGATTTGAGTTCATCAAGATGGAAGTTGGCATCAGTTTTTCCTTTTGGATTTGTTTTATTGTTGTCAGCTGGTAGTCTAGTAATTCTTTGCCTTTACCTTTTGGAAGCTGTATCTTTTTCCGGAGATAAGACTGAGGAGATTTTTGCTTTTGTAGATTGGGTTTCCATACTTTCTGCGATGTCTGACATGGTTAATAGGTAGCGTTTGTTGTAATGCAGTAAATTGTCCCAAGGGCCTCTCGAATGCACGTGGCAGGGATCCCAGGAGCTAAGTTGGATATAAATTGCTTGTTTAAGTTTTAGATAAGAAGTATTCTTCCGATTTCTTTATAGGAGAGTTAAGTTAATTAGTCCAAGAATGCTACTGCCGATAAATAGCTTTTCAATGCACTTTAAGGCTGAGAAAGTTATAAATTACAGTAGGGGCTCCATGGATAGGGTGCACACTAGCCGACCACCATTTTGGAATCTCCACAGCATTTATTGAAAAGAGTAGGGGAATTTTCCTAATGCCCTGGCCAAATTTCCCCTAGTGGTATAAATGCCACCTTGAGCTTCCCTTGAAAAGAGGTCAGTAGCCTAGTGGGACTAACATGGTTAACAAAACATAAGTAAATACAATAAATGTTAATGCAAAACCTGTTACTTTGTCAACCTTTTAAGTGATTTTGACTATTCTGCTCGTGTCTGTCTCCAGTTTTCCAGAACATTTCTGATTTTGCCTCATATTTATGCCCTGTTCTTGTCGCCTTACAGCAAGAGGTTCTCCCGTTCGATTCTCGGCTGGAGCGCCTTCTGTGTGGAGTCTGCATGTCCTCCCCGCGGTCGAGTGGCGTTCAAAAGACATGCGTGAATGGGCGTGCTTTCGTTGAAGGTTGGGTGTCGAGCTGGCACCTTGGCACCGTGAAAGTCTACTGCCAATCATTAGCGGGCCGGAGTTCCGCTGTAGCAACCCCTAACTGGGAAAAGCCGAAGGAACAACATTTATGCCCTGTAATTGAGGAAGTCCCTTAATCAGCCAATACTATGGGGTAACTGGAAATTTGGGTTAGGTTTCTTAACTGTAACCTGGACTTCAAGCCAAGTAACTACCTATGCACCAATAGTACTTATGGTGTAAAGGAAGGAAACTAGCAAATAGGAGTGTCATTGTATGAGCCATGATCTTTGGTTTCCTTGTTTTGTTGATAGTCCATGTATTATATAGCTGTGAATAAAATGGACTGCATGAAGTCTGTGAGTTTAAAGTTAATATTTTAACTATGAATACAATTTTAATTTAGCCTATTTGTTTGTAGGCATACAGATGTCAAATGCACTGTAATTTGCCAACAGCAGTTTGTCTAGCAGTTAATACAGAAAAGTTAGGCTATGTACTGTTAAACAGCTGTTTCTTATAGAACAGGGTTTGAGTCCCTCAGCCTTCGTTTGTCTTCTGTGTGACTCTGAACAAGTTACTTCATTGGATAGTACTCCTGGGCATCTCCTGAAAAGGAGATGCTTGTGTCCAGGTGTCTGTCCTAGGCTGTTAACAAATGTGTTGCACATTTGTTGTTTGAATTCCTGCATCTTTCACATATCTGCTAATTAGTGCTTCCACTACAGTCTCCTTAATTATGAATCCCAGTACATCTTTTGTAGTTTAATGGGTTGCCAGATGCATTTTTCACTAAATGTGAATTTCAAGGGAAAATATGTTTAGTGTTTTTCATGCTATGTCTGTTTTCAGCATGAGACTGCTGTTTTGTTTAGAAAATAGCTTTGTGTTTTTCTGAAAATTTTGAAATAAACGTTTTAAAGAAATCATATCTACAAATCTCTGTAATTAATTACAAAAGTAAAAAAGAAACTAGCATATATATTGACAGGTTTGAATAGTGTTTGTGGTAACCAGGAAGAGACAGCCAGGAAATGGGATATTGCTATGGCTGGTGGGAGCCTGATTCATTACAATGCATAGGGCCTCATTTGTCCAAATTCTGACTTTGTTGAGTAGGTCTGACCTGTGCGGATTGATGTCAGATTGGATAGCTGTTTTTGGTGACAGAAAAGGTATAGGAAAGTAAAAAATGATGTAGGTGTATTGCAAACATGTAAGCCCCTCCCCAAAAATAGTATGCTGTATGCATATTTGATTTTTGTATGACTTATGGGTTATTGGACAAAAGTTGCTGTAGCATTTATATTGTCTTTAATTGTTTTGTTTTATTCATTACACTAAGTAGTGAATTTAATTCATTAATAGGTCTGGAGTGTATAATATAGTCTAAACAGGTTGCATTTTATTAGTATATTTTTGCAGTACCATCAACTCCAAATGTGTTGATATTTGCCAGGGCGCAAAGTTTGCATTATTTGGAGGAATTATCAGAGCAGAGTAGTCTTCACCATTCATTATGTAGTCATTGTTGCATATTACTGTGATTCAGTCTTTGGCAATTAGTGTGGAAAACTAAAGCTCTGACTTGTTAAAGAGCTGCTTCCTGTGGTAAGGGTGCAAGGTGTGAATCTTTCCATCTTCATTGAGTTACTGTGTGACATTGAGTAATGCTTTAGAGCAATTGGGAATTTGGGGTAGGCTCCTAAATTGTCTCCAGGACTGCATGCCTAGTAACTATGAACCTGTTGTCAGCATTTGCCAGCCATTCCCTATTGCATAGCTGATCTAGTTCAGGAAATGTTATGGCGATTTCACCAGCATACCCATTTTTAAATTAATATAAGCAGTTTATTCTTCAAGGGCAACAGGCACTGCATTTGTAGGTGAAACTGATATGCCAAGTTGTTTGCCAGCAGCAGCCTCTGCATTATTAATAGTCCTCTTTAGCGTGGAATTAATTCCAATGATTTTTTTACTTCTGCAGAGACTGTGCATATTGACTTGATATTGGTGAATTGTAATGACAGCAGTTTGAGTGACCTTTTATGGTTAAAATGTTCTGCTTACTGAAAAAATGTTTCAAACTACAAATTTGAAACATTCTAACAAATGCTTGTGCATTAAGCAAGGAATATAATTTTATTTATTTGCCTTTGTTTACCAGGAGAGTCTGACTGGGTTTGGCAAAACCCATTTTGGAGGCCTGGAGAGAAAAGCTTCTCATACATATAATAGATAAAACTTTGATAAACATAGTAATGGGGAGAAAAAGTTCAACATTCAAAAAAATCATACATGAGCACATTTTTGACATAGTGCATTCACATACATTGACATACATGGTACTACATAGTAAGAATTTTGATATTACATTTGTCAGTATACTAACAGTAGCAGTAAATTAGGGATGCCATAAAGTATGAATGTATACAGGCATTTAGACCAAGAAAATTTTGACAAGGGCAAATTATGTAAGAGTTTGGGAGCGAAATATATAGTAGGAGTTTTGCATGTGCGGTGAGGTAAAGGACTTAAATGGTATTAGTTGATGGAGGAGGGGGAAGAAGGTTGTACTAATGTAGTTGCTGGCATCAAGCTTATAAGAAGAAAGATGACAGCAACAGTTGTAATTTATCCTGATGGGGTAAATGGGCAAAGCCACGAGTCCATTAGAAGTTGTTTCAGGTAAGTTTTAAATTCTGAGATTTTATCTACCCATCTTAGGTTCATAGAGGTTCATAGATTAGTACTAGGCTAACTGCCCTTTTGGGTTATTTGAAGCCTAGCTAGTTACCCCAGGGGCAGGGCAGTCCATTCTAGAGCTTGGAGACATAGTTTGAGTAAAGTGAGTCTCCAGAGCTGTTATTAGATTCAGTAGTTAAGTTTTTGGAGGTGTGCATAGGCTCCTGAGAGGACAGTAATTTTGAAGGATGTGTTATAGTGATGTGCAATAATCCAGTTTATTATTGGGATTATATTATGCAGTAAGTAATTGATTGTATGTGAGATGTTGTGGTAATTCTGACCAGTCTGATTGTGGTTTTTTTAGGGGTTCATAGTAGTGGGTTTGATTGTTATGGTTCATTGCAAATTTAGCTACTTTCTTGTAGCATACGTCTAATTTTGATTTTTGAGTGGCCAAGTATTAGTGAAACATAAAGTAGGGGATGTTGAAGCTATGGTCTTCCTTGCAGATGTTATAGGGTAATGGTTAGACCTGTATAGGAGTCCCAGGTTTTGATGTTTTTTTTTGTAGATTCTTGTATATTCTGGTTATGTTTAGGTTATTAGCTTTCGTGATGCTGAGTAATTTTGTGTATAGTACAATTTCTGTTTTTGTTTTATTAGCTAACGTGAATGTGAAATCATGTTTTATGTTGATTAGTTGTTTTGAGGAAGATATCAGTAGTTTACTTTTTTGGGTTTAGTAATAAGTTTGAGCTAGAGACCCAGAATTCCATTGAATAGGATCCTTGGGTGAGTTGTTGTAGTTTATTTAAGGTGGGGGCATAGCAGATGAGGATGAAGTCATCTGCGTACTGTAGTATGGAGGCATGTTTAGCTGCGGTATGTAAATTGTTTATAAAGATATTAAATAGCAGCAGCCCAAATATTGAGCCTTGGGGAACACAGACAGTGACAGAAATGATGAAAATTCTGTTTCCCATTTTACAGCCTGCTGTCTACTACTAAGTTAGCTGCTGAACCAGGATAGTGAAGATGTAGAAAGACCAAAAGATGTTTGTTTCCCACAATAAACTACTAAAGGAACTCTCTTGAAAGCTTTTGTTAGTTTTAGAAATAAGGGGAGACTGTTACCATTGTTTTTATGGACATTAATAATGTTGATGAAACTAATGAGGCCTGTAGTGGTGCTATGGTTGAGGTTGAAAAGTACAGTTGTGTAAAATTTTACCATAACAGTAGATGTCCTTGTCTTCGCAGACTTCCTTCAAATAGCAGTGGAGGCAATAGCCTGTCCAGTATCCATTCTTATAAATAGATCACTAGCAGAATATAAGGTACCCACCTTGTGGAAAACATCACATATTCCACTGCAGAAAGAAGGCAACTCCTTTAGAACTTACAAACTACCACCTTATTGCAATCCTATCACCTTTATCCAAAATATTAGAAAGAGTAGTTTATTCCCAACTATTACTGTACCTCCTAGAAAATTACTTACTTTCCAAAACTCAGCACAGCTTCAGATCCTCCCATAGCACCACCACGGCGGCACTATTATCATTTACCAATATAGTTAACCATCATAGAAACAAGGGACTATTTGTCTCTTCCATATTCTTAGACTTGTCAAAAGCCTTTGACATGGTAAACCACAGTCTTCTTCTTGAAACTCTTTCCACCCTAAACTTAAGTTGCTCCTCTATATCATGGTTTACTAGCTACTTATCAGATCGTCAGCAAGCAGTCCTTTGGAAAGACCAGCTGCCCCCCCCCCTACTCCCAGTATCCATAGGAATCCCTCAGGGGTCTATCTTAGGCTCTCTGCTGTTCTCCCTATTCACCAACCAAATCTCTTCTTCCTCACTCATCGCCTCTGTCATACAATATGCAGATGACACAACCCTTATATGTGCTGCCCCCACCTTAAAAGAACTGCAAACCTTAACCCAAAATAACTTTACTCTAGCCGAAACATGGTTCACTGACATCAAACTTATTCTTAATCCCAAAAAATCAAAACTAATTCTTTTCAGCTCCAGTCGATTCCCTCTTCTAAACAATAATTTTACTGTTAACTCCAAAGATAACATCCAAATCACTCCCACTACTCAGACAAAACTGCTAGATGTTGAAATAGACAATAACCTAAAATTTGACATCCACATAGCTCAAACCATCAAGAAGGTAAATAAAAAAATGAAGACTCCTCTACAGAAATAAACAGTATATGACTAAACAAACAAAAGCAGCCATTGCAAGGACTCGTCTCTTGTCCATCCTTCTTTATGCCTCCCCTATCCTAACGAATCTCTGCCAAATTGACCTAAACAAAATGGAATCTTGTTACAACAAGTTTGCCAGGTTCGCTACTGAAGCCTCATATAGATCGCACCACTGTCTTGCCCTGAAGCATCTCAGCTGGCTAGATTTGCTTCAACTACTCCTACTCGATCAACTCTCAATAGCGCACAAGCTCTACTACTTTCCTGTAAATACCCTTGCACTCCAGCATCTAATCCAGCCCCACACTTCCACAAGAGCTTTAAGATCCAGTAGTCAAACTCTCATACATGTCAACAAACATAAAAATGATGCTGGTAAATGTCTGTTTGCCTGCACTATAGCCAGGACCTGGAACTCACTACCAAGCCAAATAACCTCCACTACATCTACTAGCCAATTTAAAAAACTCCTGAAAATCAAAATCCACTACCTAAACAACCGGCTGTGCCCATGCTATTCCCCAGGTTAACTCTTGCCTTACACTGTTGCAGTAATTTAACCTAGGTTCCATTGCATAAGTGTTTCCCTGGAAAAGTTGATAACATGCTGTATTTACAAAAAAAGATTTTGCTTTGTTGTCATTGTTCTTACTGTTATATACCTATGTACTTAATTGTTTACTTAATAAATTGTAAACTTGCTCATTACTGTATGATTATTAGATGTCTACAGCTGTTTAGATATAGAATCTTTCTTGTATGTAATGTTCTTGGAGCTTTTCTCCCCGGGCCTCCTTTGAAAATGGATCTGTGTCCAGTCGAACATTCCTGGTTAACAAATGTAAAATAAAAAAATAAATTCACTGCTGCAGTATTCTTAACAATATGGGATTCCCTGCTGCGGAAGCCT
The DNA here is from genome assembly GCF_019279795.1 of Protopterus annectens. Taxonomy (NCBI): domain Eukaryota; kingdom Metazoa; phylum Chordata; order Ceratodontiformes; family Protopteridae; genus Protopterus; species Protopterus annectens. Next base: position 694,782,294 of record NC_056737.1, on the reverse strand, counting down.
GACATCCGGCCAGTCTCCCAAAGACTTCTGAATTTAAAAAGTATGGCGAACGTCACCATGCTCATCCTGCATAATGTAGGGCATAAAGGTGACATTCAGTCTTACCAAAAATAGAACTGATTGCCACAGGAGGAACACCAGTCCGAGGAACCCAAGAGGTAATGTGTACATCCAGGAAGGTAAAGAATTAGGGGGATGGAGGAAAGGAGAGAATACTGCAGCAGTGAAGGCAATGATATCTACCGTTATGGTAACATTTTACACAACTGTACTATGTCAGTGCATTCATTGCTGCAGTATTCTTAACTATATGGGGGAGTTCATGTCCCTGTACTCCTCCCTTATCAGACCTTTAGCAATTACAGTGCCCCTTTCGGCATGTACCTTGCCAAGCACATGCAGCAACTGGAGAGACCACAGAGGTTCCTGACCAGGAACATCTAGGTTCTCAAACACCTATTCTGTAAAGCTAGGCTAAAAGTCCTGTCCCTCTACTCAGTCTCGTACAGACTGCTCAGAGATGACTTGTGTCTGGCATACAAGGTGATCTCAGACCCAGCCTTGATGGAGTTGCTGCACATCTGTAAGTCAAACTCCACTCGCGCAACCCACACGCAAGGCCTTAACCTGGTCTGTGACATTAATAGAACTTGGTGGGATAGATTTGTGTCCCAAAGACTCCCCCATCTGTGGAGTAGACTCCCTCTCTATGTCAGTCATAGTACCGCTCTAGCCCTCTTTAAGAGGAACCTGGACGACTGGATGGGAAACAGAAAATACACCCCTGGGACCCCACCTGTGTCCCTGCTGGATAGAAGAAATAGGTGCTGACTTTGAAGGAACATGGGCAGAATTCTTGGCTAGGCTTATAAGGGCCTCTGGGCCAATAGCCTAGTATCATCCTATGGACCTATGAGTGCCAAAGCTCACGATGAAACCAGGGTGGAGGCAGGAGCAGAAGAATCTCCTGAAAACATGAAGAATTGAACTAGCAAAACCAGCCCTAGCTCTAAAGATACCATCCAATTTGTAGTGCTTGGTAAAGGTATGCACAGAAGTCCAGGTAGCTCCTTCAAGAATAGAATTAGTATATTAGTCTTTGAAAAAAGCACCAGAAGAAGCCACAGCCCTAGTAGAATGAGCATTAATTGAAAAATGAAGGCTGTTGTCATGAAAAGTGTAAAAAAGGAAATAGCCTTAGAAATCCAAGAATAAATAGTCTTCTTGGATACAGCAAGCGCCAAAGATCTAAGATGCATAGAAACAAATAACTGATCAGATTTTCTGATAACCTTAGTCATATCCAAATAAACCCTAAGTTGCCTATGCATATCCAAAGTATGTAGCACTCTCTCACTGTCAGTTTGCGGAGAGGGGAAAAAAGTAGGCAGATTAATAGACTGATTAAGAAATAGTTCATTAACCACCTTTGGCAAAAAAGAAGGGTTAGTGTGCAAAGACACTTTCTGTCCTCATGAAAAAACAAAAAAGGAGGATATTCCATAAGGGCCTGCAACTCAGACACCTGTCTGGCAGAAGTAAGCACTAACAAAAGAACAATCTTCCAGGTACAATGTTGCAAGGAAGCTGAAGCAGCAGGCTCAAAGGGAGCCTGAGTCAACTTCTCCAAAACAAAGTTAAGATTCCAGGGAGGAGGAACAGGCTTCCTGGGAGATCTAATATTAAGGACGCCTTTAACAAATGGTTTCACTTCAAATCTAGCAGCTAAAGGAGGAGAAAAAGGCAGAGATAGCAGATAGGTGGGCCTTAATAGAAGAATTGGCCAAACAATCATTGAGCAACTCACACAAATAAGAGAGAACCAAAGGAGCAGCCACAGTAAGTGGGTCCAGGTTATGAGAAAGACACCAAAAACAAAACCTTTTCCATTTGGATAAGTAGGATTTCCTAATCATAGTTTTCCTGGCCTCCTGCAGGACTTGCAGCACGCCCTCAGAAAAAAGTTGTCTATGAGGAATCAAAATCCCGTCACCACCAGTGTCAATTGAAGCGTGGATACGTGAGGATGGATAAAATATCCATTGTCTTGTGTGATTAGATCCACCCTGTGAGGTAACTTGTGATGATTGCTCTTGGCTAAATGTAGAAGAAGAGGGAACCAGTGCTGTCGCGGACAAAAGGGAGTCACCAGCAAGATTTTGGGAGAATCCTGCTGAATTTTGAACAGGACCTTTGAAATGAGAGGAAGGGGAGGGAATACATAAATAAACATCCCCTTCCAAGAGAATGAGAGGGCATCCACCTTCCATACCAGAGTACCTGGGACTCTAGCACAAAACAGAGAAAGTCTTCTGTTTAGAGGGGAGGCAAAAAGATCCATTTGAGGAGTACCACACTGATGGATAATGTCCAGAAACACATCTCTGTGAAGCATCCATTCATGAGACTGAGTTAAGGACCTGCTCAGAGGTTTGACGCAATGTTCTGACCAGAAGGAATGTACACTGCCTGAAGAGTCACTTGATATTTCACATCAAGATCCCATACCAGAAGTGCCTACCGGCAAAGAAGTTAAGATCTTGTTCCTTCCTGTTTGTTGTTATACCACGTCACTGTGGTATTGTCTGTGAAAACCTTTTGTTCTGAAGAAGTCTCTGTAGTGGAGAGGAAAGCGCTTAACTGTTTGTGGAATAAAGTTGGTGTCCTTTGGAGTGCTCACTTTCTTTCGGTTTATTCTGTGGTTTGCTGAGTTCCAGTTTTGAGGCTTGAAGAACCAGCAGAAGAGCTCCCATCTCTTTGACATTGATGTGCTCCTTCTGCTGACAAGGCAACCACACTCCCTGTACCTTTAGGGAGCCAAAAGTCACCCTCCATCCCATATCTGAGGTGTATGTGAACAATTCTTGAGAGGAAAGGGGGATGAAAAGGGATTCCTGGATTTAGAGATAACTGCTGAATCCACCAGAAAAGTTCCTGTCTGAGGCAAGAACGAAGAGGAACTGCAAATTCTAGAGGATGAGCATGTTGAAGCCGCACTGACTTCAGAAACCACTGAAACTTTCTCATGTGAAGTTTGGCCAGAGGGAGCATCGGAATGGTGGATGCCATGAAACCCAGAACCATCAGAAAGTGTCTGGCAGTAATGGAAGCCAGATGAAGAAGAGTGTGAAAGAAAGAAATGAGAGTTAAGGCCTTTGGAGGGGGCAGTGATGCAAGCATTGGCACCATCTGAATCCTGCAACCCAAAAAACATGATCCTGAGAAGGAGCCAGAGAAGACTTTTTGACATTTATTGTGAACCCCAGGCTCTGAAAAAGGGATACAGCAAAATGAAGATTTTGCAAAAGTGGAGAGGATGCTTGAATCAACAAGTCGTCAAAGTAAGGAAATATTCGGATTTCCTTGAAGCTGCAAAAGGCAGTCACAGGAGCAAGGCATATGGTGAACACCCTTTGGGCAGTAGAAAGGCCAAAGGACAAAGCAGAGAATTGAAAATGCCAGGAAGCAACAACAAGAAGTATAGTCATGAGAAACACCTAAACAAAAAAAAAACTTATCATGGCTGTCTGTATTGGGAATCTGTCTCCCACACTGGCATTTACCCTTCCTGGATAACTAACTTTAAGGAACACAAAAAACAAGAAAAAACAAAATCTCCAACAGGGCACTTATCTTGCAAAAACAGCAAACAGGCATAGGAAGTCCCCAGAGAACACAAATAGGTTCAACTGGCAGAAAATGGATACAGGTAAACGGACTGATGGTGTAAAAGATATGTTCAGACTGGCAGCAAAGAAGTTCTGTTTTTGGTAAGCATGAACGTCACCTTTATGCCCTATGTTACGCAGGGTGCATATGGTGAAGTTCGGCATATCTTTTAAATTCTGAAGTCTTTGGAAGACTGGCCGGACGTCAGGCTTCTGCGGCAGGGAATCCCATATAGTTAAGAATACTGCAGCAGTGAATGTAAGTACATTCATGTTGTGCAGGTTTAAGGAGAGTGTTATTTGTGATGTGTTTAGTATCTTATTATGAATAAATTTTTCTAGAATTTTTCATAAAGGAGGTAAATTGTTATGTTCCTAGAGCTTTCACCTTTGTACAGAGGTGTAATGCATGATTTTTTTTCCAAAGAGAGGGAACATAGTTTTCTTTAACGGAGCAGTTGATCAGGATAAAGACTGGGTAGGGAAGTGCATTAGTTGCCAACTTGATATATTGGAGTGAAAGTTGTCCGCAGCTTGTATGGTGGGCTTTCGTTTGTGGAGGTGATTTCTAATGACTGAGATAGGGACTGGTAGCACAGTAAAAGTAGGTTGCTAGTTGTATGTTTGTGTGGAAATGATAACGGGGTGGTTAGTGTTGTTTCTGAGGCAGAGAACTCTTTTTTAATAAGAATTTAATTGGTTGGCTAGACAGTCAGTTTGATTGTTAGTTATGAGGGCTGGAGTTATTTGACCTGGATGCAGGAGATTTAAGGATGTTGTATTTGCCAAATCATGGTAATGCACCTATGAATTTGTATTTTGTTTTTTTCTATTCTAATGTGTGAAGCTTTTCTCCCCGGGCCTCCACTGAAAATGGACATAAATCCAGTTGGACCAGCCCGGTCAACAAATGTAAAATAAATAAATAAATGTTCAGAATTCTTTTGCATTGTTTTGGTGTGGGTTATAAATCAGTGCAGTAAGTCTTTTTGTCTAGTTTAAGTATTTTGCACAATTTCTTAGTTATTTGTAATTTTGTAAGTTTACTTGAGTTTTTCCCTTGTCCATTTTTCCATGCTTTGTCCCATAGTAGCCAAACTTGTTCGGTATCTACTTAACCAGTGTGCTGGGTTTGATTTTATGTTTATTATGTACCGGCACTAGGCAGTTTGGAGTATTGAGAAAACTGGAGTTGAATTTAGTTACTGCATCTTCCAAGAGTAGGATTTGTAAGACATTCCAGTCATATTATTTTAGGTTAGAGACAAAGGTTTCTGTATGGAAGGTAAGGAGTCTGCGGACTTGGTAACAGTGGGATTGTTTGATGATATTGCATGGTTGTCTCAGGGCAAATTTTAGGAACAGGTCACTAAAAGTGTCTGGTAGACAACCTGAGTGGGCTATATTGTTAGGGGAATTTGAAAGAATCCAGTATAGAACTGATTGTTTTGTTCTTTCTTTTGTCGTGTCTTGTTGGGGTAGATGTAAATTTAGTAAAATTGTAAAGATTTAAGGAGATTTTTGGGGATAGTATACTTAAAATTTTTGCCAATGTATATTTGTGTCCTCCAGTATGATAGTTTGTAGGTAGATATTGTCAGATGCCCAGTATGGAATATCTTTTGTGTTGCTGATATTATTTCCCTGAGATATATAAATAGCTATAATGCATACATTTTTATTGTTGAGTTATGAATGTTGTATCTTGGAGTAGTAACTTGCTGTCTTTAATTTTGGGTTTAACTAGTTTTAGTAGCTAGTAATATATCTGGGGAGTATAAAGCCAGATGAGCACGTTGGTCAGGTAGTTTGTTACTAATACTTGTTAGGTTTATGTTATTTAGCAGCAGGCTGCTGTTTGCATTTGGGTTGATTGACTTTGGAGGATTTGTTGAATGAAGTGAGTTAGTCCGGAGTTTTGGTGGACGTCCCCACAATTTAATATGACCAGGAAGGATGCTCTGGTGTAGCACCTATAGCAAATATGAACTGGAAGGATAATCACAGCCTGTGTGGCTGTTGGGGTCCTCTCAGTGGGCAAGGGAAAGCCACTCTTGACTGTCCTGGGAGAAGGAACAGGGATGAATTCCCTGATTTGTCAGAATGTTGTGCCCATCCATGGGGAAGCTGCTCCTACCATTAATTAATAACACTGTTAGCTGTATTTTTCCTGTCAAACAAAAATTAGAAAACTAAACATGTACCTACTACTCCTCAAATTTCCTTAAACGGGTAGTTTACTGGGTCCGGCTCAGGGTTTAATTCAGGCTATTGATCCTTCTTTTAAGGTGGTTTCTGGTAAAAGAAAGACAGATACCTATTTTCCTGAAGAGATTCAAGATTCTGAATCTGGACAGGAAGATGAATAGCCAGATAACAGGGTTTTCTCCTCCGATTTCTGATTCAGACTCAGAGGAGAGCTGTTTCTGATTCTCCCTGTAAGGGTTTCTCTTTCTCTGCAACTAATTCCAGAATGTGCCAGTGTTCTCAGTGGAAGAACACTGAGATTTTGAAGTCCTTCAGAAAATATTATGAACTGTTACAGAAGGACTTTCCAAAATCTTCACCTATTCCTTCAGTTTTGTCAGATTTGGAGAATGTGTATCGCTGCCTATAATTTTCCTGATAGCCCACTTGCTGTCCATAAAAAGGCAGATAGAATGTATAAAGTTCCTCAGTCTTTTATGTTTTTGTACACTCTTCCCAAACCTGATTCAGCAGCTATAGTTTTATTTAATCCTACTGCTGCTAATCATTTAGTTAATTCCAATACTATTCTTTCTGATAAGAATGTAAAATTATTAATAAGTATGGAAAATGTGTATGCTTCTACAACTTTGCTTTTCAGAATTTTGAATCGTCAGGCTCATATGTTCAACTTTATTCTGACTAATTAATTGTGGAAGTATGATGAATGTTTTGTCTGCGGGTTCTTCCTGTGAGGAAAAATTTGCTTTAAATAATTTAGTTTTTTTGATTGTACAAGTCACCTCCCATTGTTTACCGTGTTTGTTTGACTCAGTTGATAGTTCTTCCGAGGCTTTGGCTACTGGTAATGTTTTGAGGAGGTTTGTTTGATTGCTTTGTCAGAAACTCCCATATGATGTAAAATGATATTTTAAATTCTGATTTGAATAGAGATTTTGTTTAATTTTTTTGGTTCCTGTACTGCAGAGGTGATCCAAAAGTGTAATGAAAGGGGTAAGTTGATTCAGGGAATCTCTAAGATATTTCATCCCTCCTTTTTCACATTTTCTAAGAGATTCTGTAACCTCCATCCAATTTTGGCAATAAACAAGTAAACAGTCACAACAAAATGCAGGTAAACAGATGACAAAAACAATTAAGCAGTCTCAACCAAATGCAGTCAAACAGATATTTCAAAGAAATGACAGGGGAGTTCCAAAAATAATTCAGGAACCCCCCAAAACCAGGGACAGTCCAGCAAGTCAGAATAACTGTTTAAGAGACTTTGTCCTCACCTCCTACCCTGGCAGACCATTTTCCCTTCTAGAAAGTCTGAATCGCCACTTTTCTCTTTGGCAACAGATAGTCACAGACAAATGGGTTTTGAAGATCATTCAGCAAGGTTGCAGATGGCAGTCCCTCCTTTCCAGGGGGTAATTCCTCAACCACCAGTTCTGACTAATCTATTTCCTCCTGTCCTTTAACACATGCTGTCTCTGGGAATGATAGAACCAGTTCCTCCATCCCAGGTTAGGAAAGTTTTTTTTTTATTCAAGGATGTTTTTAGTCTGAAACTAAGAAAATGCCTGGAGACCAGTTCTGGATCTTTGTTTCCTAAATATGTTTGTGGTATTGCCCAAGTTCAAAGTACTGTCACTTCACAACCTGTTACCTCTTCCTCATTTAAGGTTCCTAGTAACACTAGATATAAAAGATGTTATGTCATCTCAACCCTATTCATCCATACATCAGGTGTTTCTCAAAGGTTGTGTGTGTCTGGATCACATTACCTGTTCTCTGCCTTACCATTTACACTATCCACTGCACCAAGAGTGTTCACAAAGTGTCTAACTCCAGTCATAACTCATTGCAGGCTACAGGTTATCCACGTTTTCCATGTTTTGATGAGTTGCTTATCTTTGCAGAATCTTTTCAAAAGTGTCGGGAATCTCTCACTTGGGATTCCAAGAGAACATTCCAAAGTCTTTTTTGGCACCTTCACACAGGAGTGTTTTCCTAGAGTGTCAGGTAGACAACCTCATTTTCTTCCACAGGAAAAAATAGATCTATATCTAGATCTATTTCCAAGGTTTTCCACTCAAACTTCAGTCCCTTTGAGGAAATACCTCAGGATTTTGGGTGCCGTGACATCAGTGATTCTCATGATACCCCTGGCAAGACTCCACATAAGAAAGAAGCTATGGTATGTGAAGTCTCTTTGGTTCAAGAGCAAACATCCTTCATCTTTTCAAATCCCAGTGCGGAGGTTTGTCAGAAAATAAATCACTTTGAGGAGACAGCAAATATTCAAAAATCCGAGTCTCCCCTTCTCCCTCCCTGTTGCAAGGTAGTCAGTCACCACAAGTACCTTGGGCTTTGCTTGGAGAGCAGTTTCAGGAGGGATACAAATACAAGGTGTGTGGAACACCAAGGACAGCTGCAAGCATATACATATAAATGAGATGCTTTGCCTGATCAAGGCATTCAACTCTCTGAATCATGTTTGGTTCCAAGGACCTCTTCAAGTTGTACAGACAATATCACAGGCATACATGTGGTACTTCCAACAAACAAGGGTGGACCAGGTTGTACCCCTTTTGCAGACTAACCATGTTAGCTTGGGATGTAGCTTCATAGCACAGTCTTAACTGTAGAGGCATTCTGCTTTCTGTCAGAACAAAACTTTTTTACACACAAGCTGAGCAAGACAAAGGGAGACCCAAACAAATGTGTACTGAAAATGTGTAGCAGGTACTAATGGAGGCAAGAAAACCTGTTGCTAGAAAAGCATGTTGTAGCAAATGGAAAAGGTTTTCTAGTTGGTGCCAACAACATAATCAACATGCATTCAGGGTTAGTTGTTTTCTGGTTTTACAGTATTTGTGTGAGCTACTATCCTGTGGCATTTCTTACTCTTCTGTCAATGTTCATTTATCAGCCATTTCAACATTTCTGTCCATGAGTCCTCCTCTTTCAATGCACTCTCATGTCAACATGTTTTTCAAAGGGGTTTGCATAAGAGGCTTCCAAGAAAACTGGTGGCTCTGCTTGGGATCTTAATTTTGTGTTTGAAAAGCTAGCACTTGCTCCATTTGAATCAGCTAACCTGACTGAGTTGAGGTTCTTAACATTGAAGACGTTTTTACTAATTGCTCTGATCTCTGCAAGGAGGGTATCTGAGTTGCAAGCTCTTGGGGTGAGTCAACCCTATCTCATTTCCTACAGAGACATGGGGTTTCTTTGAGAACTAATCCTTCCTTTATGCCTAAAGTGGTATCTGCATTTACATTAATCTAAACTGTCCATCTCCCCATTTTTTCCAGAACCTAAAAATGGGGGGAAAGGGTACTCCAAACTTTGGACACCCTATAACATCTCCAGTACTATTTAGCAGAACTAAATCTTTCAGATATTCAGATCAGTTGTTCGTTTCATGTGAAGGTAAGAAGAAGGGACAACCTGTGCCAAAGCAAGTTCTTTGCAAATGGTCATCTCAAGCTTTTACCTTTTCTTAGTCTCACCACAACAAAGCTGTTCCATGCAGGGTCGAGGCCCACTCTACCAGTGCCTTGGCTTCATCTGTGGCTTTTTGGAAAGGGACTTGGTCTTATGCACATAGTTTTACAAAACACTACAAGCTTGATTCTTTCTCTAGGTCTTGATCAGAATTTGTTAGGAATATTCTCCGGGGGCTTCTGAACCCTTCCCCTTCCATCTCCCAGATGTTGTAAGCTATGGTAATCCACCCATATAGCTAAGGCTACCGCAGCAGTGATCAATGTGATGAGCACCATACAGTTGTGTAAGTAAACTTACCATAATTGTACATGTTCAAATGATCACTGCTGCAGTAGCCATTCCCTCCCTGCATCCACCTTCATTTTTGGCGGGGTTTTTTGTGCCATGATGTGGACATTTATTTTTTGTTGTTCCTAGTATTGCCCTTTCAGGGCTTGGCCTCCCATTCTCTGTTGGCATGAAAGCTCTGAAGGGCTTGGTACCCAAACCTGTCTTTTCAGTCAACTCAGATCGAATTGACTGATGGTTTAGGTGTGTGGAAGGTGCCCTGAAGATGTGAAAGCTGTCTAGCTGTTATATCCATATAACCCATTTAGCTAAGACAAACACAGGGATTATTTGAACATATACTGTTTTTGATAAATTTACATACACAGTGTTTTGCTCATGCTAAGTTTGTTTTCAGTGTGAGTGTTTTTGCTATAAAATTTGGAATAAAAGCTTTAAAATAAATCCAAATATTTGAAGTCTTTTTAAAATTAAAGAAGAAATTAGTGTACATGTGGACTAGACAGGTTTGAACAGTGTGTATAGTAATTGAGGAGAGACATCCAAGTTAATGGCACACTGGAATGGCTACTGTGGGGGTCCATTACCCTGTTTAGGAACCCATTTGACCATGATCCAGCTCTGCACAGCAGCCACCACTAGGTAATAGTCATATTTGTCTAGGTTAAGAGACCTTAGAGCCCTTAAGACATCGCAGTTTCTGGTACCAGAAAAGCAGCTTACGGTTGCCCTGTTCTTGTCCAGTCTGGTGAGTGTGGAGTCTGTATGCCTAACTGTAGAGTCACATATGACTAAAACATTACTCTGTTTGGAGGCAGAGTTAATGGTCCTTATGTGCTGATGCAAACTTTTCTGGTGACTCTTGGATGAGCCATGTAGATTTGCAGTACTTGTAACTAAACAGGAAGTAGAAATTGCCTAATGTGCTGGAGGCTGGGATCTCTTAGTGTCTTCTAGGAGGCTTTGACAACATTTTCTTAAGAATCTCAGCATTTTCATTCGGGCCTAATGGTGCATTATGAGTGATGTGGTGTTGTAGAGGTATGATGCTTGCTGATGTGAGTGGTTTTGAAAGCAATACAGTAGTATTAGCACTTGCTGATCGCATCCCCTAATAACCTGTAGCCAAGGCAGCCACCCCATTTTGGTCCACCCTAGTTATGGCTGTGCCATCACCCCATCACATTTTTACTATATTATTAATTTTTAAGAAAAAAGACGGATTGTACTGAACATTTGGGTTATCTACTAGACACTAAAAAGATTATAAATATGGATATACTTGGAAGGATGATCTAAAGCCATATAAAAAGGTCATTAGTAAGCCAGATAAGAGTTACCACATCAGAATAATTTGTGTTTTGTTATCGAGTAGGACATTTCTTTTTATTACTGGAATAGTAAACTGAAGGCTGAGAAATATTTGTCACTGAATAAAATACCTTAATTAAAGAATCAGTGAAACAAGTAAAACAAAAATGGGGTGTGTTACACAAGGATCCTTATTTACTTGAGAATTTTGTACTGCATCTCTATTTCATATAGTCAAGGTTGGGGTCTGAATGGGGAGATGATAAAATCAGCAAGGAAAGGAAAGTAGTATTGCTGGAATTGAATTCATCCTCAAGTCTGTGTGAGTACCATCACAAGGTGAATCCTGTTTTTACAAAATCTCACCAAGACGAAGCTTGTATATAAACTGTATTTTATATAGCTTATATCATGGACAGGAATAGGTTAAAAAAATAAAAAAGACAGCTGGGTACACAAGTCCCAGGATAAAAAAGTTCCCAATCCTGCTATGCACACTGGTGCCAAGATAGGAAAAATCTCAGTATAGAATCCTCACAGCATGGAAACACTCCTGCAATGGGGTTAGGCCAGGCTTAGCAGGTAGATGCCCCCCTCCCCGCTGTAGAAGGAAGTAGTAGTCCAAAACAAACACGAAAACCCATAGACAAAAAAGAGCCATAAAGATGATAGAGTGGACTGTTGAGGATAAGAAAGAAATTATATATTGTTACTATTATGCAAGAAGCCCAACATTTACAGATGGAAGATATTCAGAAAGATTGAGAGAAATTATACTTGCACAAGAAGAACTGCCAAAAGCTTCCAGTGCAAATTTGTGTTCTTTAATGCAACAGATACATGAAAAATATTATATAGACCAAGAAACCTTGGACCATTTGGAAAAAGAAGTGTGAAGATAACCTAGAGATTTTGATTTTTGAAAGGCATAAAAAAGAAACGTGGACATGGGAAAGAAAGAGAGATGTGATATTGTGCTATATTTGTGTAAAGCCAAAAGCCAAACTAATCAACACAAAAAAGCAGCTGCAAAGATATTTGAAGATAAATACAGGCAAAAGCACCAAGACATGCAAAATCACACAATAAAAAAAAAAAAAAACAAGATCATGAAGAGAGAATGTAGAACAGAAGATTAGTAAAGTAGAAGTTAAACAAATAGTAGCTGAAGTTATGCCCCCAGATTTACTAATCTTCCGTGCAGGGCTAGTCTAGTCCTGCACGGAAGCGGCCACTTAGGAGCAGGACGGCAGCACGCCATGCATAGTAATAAAGGCGTGCTGCCTGAGCTCCCAGGCTTACATGGAGCGTACACGCCCCTGCAATGTTGAACAGCAGAAAGTTTAAATAAATGAGTGAGACTGCTCATAGGTGTCCACATATCCCCACCAACAGTCCCCCATGTGTACAACAGCAACAGGACATAAAAATCAAAAGAAGAACCCCCTGTATTGTCTTCTAAAACTCCGAGTACAGCTAACCGTAGGTGCGCGGGTGTACCTACTACTCTGCTACGGTTAAAGCAGCCTAAAAGGCTGAAGAGGATAACAAGGACGATATATGCAAATGAAGCATCTCAGCAATAGTGTAGTGGGCAGAGCGTTCGCCTAACGAGCAGGCATTTCCAGTTTGAGTCCCACTGCAGCACAGTCTATTTTACATGGCAAAGCATGGTATAAAACCCGCTAAGTAGCATATGTTTATGAACTGGAGTACTGCAGGAAATGCACATGTGAAGAGACAGTATCATAATGAAGAAGGCAGCAGTAAGCAGGTGTAAGCACAGATAAGCAGTAGTAAGCATATGTAAGCACCAGTAAGTGTGTGTAAGTGCGTTTGCGTGGGGGTAAGCACTGCCGACACAGATTAAGCAAAGGAGAAGCTAACTGGGTGTAAGAAACTGGTCTGAAGTTAGCAGTGCTTACCACAGTGCAAACCTGCTTACAACTTGTTTAAAGTGCCTTAATCACTCTGTAGCCAATGGCCGGTGTTCTGGCCAGCAACAAAATAGCCTCTGCAAGGCTCAAATCCAGGACCATGCACACCATACATGAAATGATTTACCACTAAGCCATGCCAGATGTGCATAAATCATATGTTGTCAGAAACATACCCCCAGCTCTGTCATGCAACAGTACAGAGAATGTATACCTACATCTAGATGTGTGTGTGCATGTAAATATATTACTATCTAATCGGATAAAACATATCTATATATGTAGTTACATGTGTGTGTGTGTATGTGTGTGTGTGTGTGTGTGTGTGTGTGTGTGTGTGTGTGTGTGTATGTATGTATGTATATATATATATATATATATATATATATATATATATATATATATATATATATATATACATACACACACACAAATATATGAACATATATACATGCAAATGTCGACATCTACACATATATATGTCAGCACCTATATGTCCACATATACACAGCAAGTTACATTTATGTACGCAGATATATATCTCTGTAGGTATATATGGACAGAGGTATAAATATGTAAGCATATATATATATATATATATATATATATATATATATATATATATATATATATATATATATATATACATACACCCATATAGGTATATATGGCCAGACATCTGTAGATAACAATGGTAGATTAACAAACATATATGTTCACATGCACCGTTAATGGGCTTGAGAGGCCCCAAACAATATATGTCTTGTACGAATTGGCATACCCCCCCCAGCCAAACACGTCCGCCCTGCAATACCCTACCAAGCTCATTTTATTGCAAGTGTGTCATTTACACAGGGATTTAAATTAGTCTCCTGTTATGTTTCACATGTTGATATCACATTCTCCTCTTCCCCCACCCAATAGGCGGGCTGACCAGTACACGACCATTCAACCCAGGCCATCCTCGACCCATACATTCATTACTGACAGTTCCACTCCCACCCCCACTGCACACACACAGCCACCATCCCTTCCCTGGTTACCGGCCCGTAGCTACCACACCACCATACATTGCCCACCCTTCACACACACACCTGGGATCCATCCTGTATGTTGTCCCGACCCCAGTATCCTAGGTCTGCCACACACTGTAGTCCATGCACATAGTCATGGGTACCTTTGCAGCTCAGTTTTTCAATAAAAGTTGACTACCCAATATTTGGGTTTTCCAGCATGGGACGAATGTTTCTGGTACCAACAATAGAATGCACGTGTGACTCTGTGTACACTAACGGTATTATTTGTAGGTATCGCAAAGCATACGTGGCACACAAGGTTGGCCGGTATGCACACGAAACATAGTATTAAGCAATACCAGTTTACATTACGGGACATGTAGCTAAATATGTAGATATGTGTTTGTATATATACCCATAGCTAAATATATACCTCTGCCTCTTTGTAGTACATATGTATACACATATATATATATATATACATATACATACACCCAAATATAGAATATAGATATATACATACTCAGACAGCCATACATCCACATGTCGTTAGATATATATATATATGCATGCATATATATCTGTAGAGATATATATATATATATATATATATATATATATATATATATATATATATATATATATATATACACACACAGATGTATATCTATGATATGATACAACACATAAGAATGACATGATCATAGGCCATGCCAGTGGGGGTGAGGGGCCCAATCAACATACATGTACCATTACCCCCCCCCCAGCCAGACAGGGGAAACTTACAAACAATGTAAACAATCCACTGCTCTCCAAACTACAGGTAGGATACAACCAGAGTGGGGAACACTGTGGACCCGCTAAGTCTAATCTTGAAACAGTGACAGGAGCGACACCCCAAAAATGTTCTTGTGATTGAAGGCCCATCCATGCAATGACTTTTCAAGGCAGGGCGTGTATGTACTCAGTCTACAAGGGTGGGAAAGCCTGATGACCCATGGGATGAGACAACGTACGAGATGGGTCCCAAGAAGTGGAGAGTGGGCAGTGAGTAGTGGTGTAGTTAGACCCGACCTGCACCCAGAGTAAGGATGAGTGCTGTAGAGGAGTTGTGGGGGGGAAGAACTATGGGTATGAAATTATGGGCCGAGGCGTGCAGTGTTGGCTGGAGCAGTTCTATTCAGACCTCCCCTGGGATGTAAGCAATAGTGTGCAGTGGGCAGAGCTGCCGCCTAATGAGCAGCCACTCCCGGTACGATTCCCACTGCAGCACACTCTGTTTTACATGGCAAAGTACAGTATAACCAGATGTGTTGTTGCAAATCCCACTAAATAACACCAAGGAACACATGGTCGCAACACTCCACTGTAGGAATGTAAGCCAATATAATTGGCATCACAAGGTATTATTGTCCTCACCCCCACCCAGGGGTGTGAGTGTCCAAACCTATCTGCAAATGCAGTGTATATACAAAACTCTTGCTGTAGAAGAAATAGCCAGCTGTGGACCTTCCCGTCAGTCTTCCTGCACATCCCTGGATATTTCCCCTATCTGTCCCTCTTTGTGCCTCATTAACACCACTTACCTATCAACCCCTTTTTCATTACTATTAATGTTTACAGTTACAAGTAGGTGACACCCTCTTCCCCAACTATATTGGCAGAATCTGGAACCCCCTACCCACATGTATTAACTCAGCTGTCCCACACGACACATGTAAATAACACATGAAGGAACACCTCAAACACACTCAGAGCAGCACTGGCGAAATCCCCCCCCCAACTTACACTCTGTACCCCTACATCAACTAGTGAAACTGACATATGAAGGAACACCTCAAGCACACTCGGATCAGCACATGCTCACCACCTGGTGAAATCCCCCCCCCAACTTACACTCTGTACCCCTACATCAACTAGTGAAACTGACACCTCCTGCCTTGCCTCACATACAAATCCCAACATCCTTCAAACCTTCCCTATTGCTCCCCTACCAATCATTCCAACAGCTTACTGTACAGTTACAATGCCCCCCCCCTACCTACGTACCTACCTACTCCTTCACTATTCTCTTCTACTCTACCACACAGGTATGGCATAACTAAACCTAACCCGTATACCTGAGTGTAACCTATCCAGAACTGTTACACTGGAATCTAACTTCACCTTAAACTGACCTTTGTCAGCAGTCATACCTGATTGTAAACCTGACCTAAGCATGTATAATACTGACATGTTAACGTAAACTAAGCATGAAGAATGAGGTAGATAGCTATTTTAAGTCTGTTGCTCTCTATGAATGTATACACCTCAGTAGTACTTGGAATGTGTAACTGGGGTTTACTGTGGAGCTCCACTTCCCGGGCCACCACTGACAATGGAGAAACATCCAGTCGGATTGTCCCGGTCAACAAATGTGAACTAAATACATGAAGTAGCATGGGGGTATGTGGGAGCAAGGGGGTTTAAGCCTGATTGGGCGGTGGTAAGCAATGCCCATACCAGTTAAGCAATGTAGAGGCCAACTCAGTGTAAGACGCCATAACCGGAAGTCAGCAATGCTGAACCTCGCACAAATCAGCGCATACCCACCTACACTTGATCTACAGTGCCTTAGGCACTCTGTAGCCAACAGCTCTCATTGTGGCCATTAACAAAATAATCTGCACTCCCAGGTTGCAACCCCCCGACCCTGAACACAATAGTCTAAGTGATTTGCCACTAAGCCATGGCATGCACGCATTCAGCTGCTGTTATCACAGACATATCATCCAGCACAGTCATTCAACAGTATAGGAAATGTATGTAAGTATGTAGATTAATACCAGCAAGCACGTGTACATTGCTCAACTGCAGTATTCTGAGCAGTCTGGGTATCAAAGAACATTGCCTGTCCAGTCATACTGTGAGAACAGTAGTCTTGCATAATACTGAAGATGATAATGAAAAATGGTGCACGCCGTGGGGGCGTGTGGGCATACTTCATGCACAGAATATCAATCCTGGGGCGTCAGTTCTGCGGAACCGGGAGATGAGGCTGGCCCAGTGTGTGAGCAAACCACTGCTTCTCAAACCCCTGGCAGGATGCTACCAGTGGGAGAAACGGTGTAGACCAACTAAGTCTACTCTTGACACAACAACAGGTCCATCCCTGACGGGACGAGCCAAAAATTGTGAGAGACATAGATGTTTCCACCAGTATCGGAGGAGGATCAAGGGAAGGCTCGTACGTACGTGGACTAAACGGATGAAGAGCCTGCAGAAACTTGGGTCAAGACAGTATAATGGAGGAGTACCGACACGTGCAGAGAGGGAAATGTGTGGAGGTGTGGTATGGCTGGGCTAGCAACTGGAGAATGGATGGATGCTGTGTATGTGGAGCACGGGGGCCAGGGGAAGGAAACATGGGTATTACATTATGGTAGAAATATGCAAATGAAGCAGAACAGCAATAGTGTAGTGGGTAGAGCATCCGACCAATGAGCAGGCATTCCCAGTTCAAGTCCCACTGTAGCACAGTCTATTTTACATGGCAGAGCACGTTATAACCAATATTTTTGTTGCTAAACCCACTAAATCGCTTATATATATATGAACTGGAATACCGCAAGAAATGCACTTGTGACGTATCAGTGTCAGACGGAATAAGGCACTAGTAAGCAGGTGTAAGCACAAGTAAGCAATAGTAAGCATATGTACGCACTAGTAAGCGGGCTTAAGGCCTTACAGCTGCTTTAAAGTGCATTAATCACTCTGTATCCAATGGGCCTTTGTCAGCCCAGCAACAAAATAAACAGCCATGCATGTCATGAACCCAGGACTCTATACACCATCGTTCCAGTAGCTATCCACCAAGCCATAACAGAAGTACAGAAGAATGGGGTAGTAGTAATCATGTCCTCACCATAGTATAACCAAACTGAACCTGTGAAAGACATCAGTATACAGTCATATGTTCCATAACTTGACTACAGAACATACATATGTGAACTGGAGTACTGCAGTAAGTCCAGATGTGAGGCATTATTGTAATTGTGCAGAAGTTCCCAGGACCCTATGTAGTGTATGTACACATGTGTCAAGTATATATGACACAAATATAACAAGTGATGAAGGGGAAATCAATGCCAAAAGGCAAATATCATGTAAATTAATAATATGCACCACTAAGCGTAGCACAGCACTGGCTCCCGGACTTCTGGCAGGATACTACCAGTGGGAGAAACAGTGTCAACTTGCTAAGTCTACTCTTAAACAAATGTACGTCCGTCCCTGGCGGAACGACCCCAAACTTCTGCTAAAAAGAGTCCTCTGTATCACATACCATGCCTCAAAGGTAAGCAAAGACGGTAATGTATGTTTGCGGACTAAATGTGTGGGAAGCCTGAAGATCCATGGGTTGAGACAACATACGCGAAGGGTCCTGAGAAGTGGAGAATGGGCAATGTGTAGTGGTGTGGTTAGATTCGGCTGGAACCTGTAGGAAGGATGACTGATGTGGAGGGGGAATGATGGGTACGACATTATGGACTGAGGCGTGCCGGGGTTGGATTAACCCGTTCTAATGGGACCGGCCCATGGATGTCAGCGAGAAAGGAGGGGGGGACACAGGGAAGGTATTGAGACATACCATTTCCCATGGCAAATCACGTTATGGGACATACCATTTCCCATGGCAAATCACGTTATGGGTAATATGTATGTTGCATAACCCACGGAGTAACACATATATAAATAGGAGTACTGCAGGAAATGCACATGTGAGGTATCGGTATCATAATGCATAAAGCAGTGGTTAGGTTAAGCAGCAATAAGCTGGTGTAAGCATATGTCAGCACTAGTAAGCGAGTTTATGTTTACAGGATCAGCAAATCTGAAGCAAACTATCTGTAGGCATATGTAACCGGAGGTTTGTGTTTGCGTGACGGTGAGCACTGCATACAAAAAGTAAGCAATTTCGAGGCTAACCTGGTGTAATTGGATGTTACTTGCAGTTGGCAACGCTTACCATCGCGCAAACATGCTCTCAACTGCTTATAAGTGCCTTAATCACTCTGTATCCCACCGCCATTGTTCAACCCTGCAACATAATTGACAGCCACTGCATGGTCCGAACCCAGGACCCTGCATATTACAATCATAGTGAATTAACACTACACCATATCAGATATACATCCATCCCAAGTATTGCCAGATATATCATGCAGCACAGTCAATCTGCATAAGAGGAATTGTACTAATATCATAACACTCAACCTTTTATTGCAAACATTCTGGACACAGTGTGACAAAAGTGGGGTACAAATTGGGATAAATGTGAAATATTGTTCATATACATGTAAAACGTTGCTAGTTAAACAGTGATCTGTTGTAATACACATAATCTGAACAACATGATGTCTGCAACTGTAATGTATCGGCATTCCTGACTGACCTTATGCCTGACATCATCCACGTCAATTGGCCAGACGAATGTGGGACAGGCCAATATTGAGTCAATCATGCATGGACATATGGACAGTTACAGATCTGTAAATGTAGAGTGTTACACGGGTACATATAAATGTATGACTCATATATATATATCCTATCACATCACTGGTATATAGGTAGATGGATAAATATGATGGTGTAATGATGAATGTTGTTAGTGCATATGCTCCACAAGTTGGGTGTGCAATGGATGAGAGAAAAAACTTGGCGTGAGTTGGATGAAGTGGTGGTGAGTGTACCCAAGGGTAAGAGACTAGTGAATGGAGCGGACTTCAGTGGGCATGTTGGTAAAGTGAACAGAGGGGATGAGGAAGTGATGGGTAGGTATGGTGTTAAGGAGAGGAATGCAGAAGGTCAGATTGTGGATTTTGCAAAAAGGATGGACATGGCTGTGGTGAATACGTATTTTAAGAAGAGGGAGGAGCATAGGGTGACGTACAAGAATGGAGGAAAATGCACACAGGTGGATTATATCCTACGTAGGAGGACCAGTCTGAAGGAGATTGGAGACTGTAAAGTGGTGACTGGGAAAAGTGTGGTTAAGCAGCATAGAATGGTGGTCTGTAGGATGACGCTGGTGATCAAGAAGAGGAGGAGGAGAGTGAAAGCAGTGCCAAGGATTAAATGGTGGATGTTAACAAAGGGTGATTGTGCGGTGGAGTTCAGGGAAGAGTTAAGACAGGCACTGGGAGGCAGTGAAGAGCTACTGAATAGCTGGATAACTACAGCAGAGCTAGTAAGGGAGACTGCTAGAAAGGTGCTTGGTGTGACATCTGGACAGAGGAAGGAGGACAAGGAGACCTAGTGGTGGAATGAGGAAGTACAGGAGAGTATATAGAGGAAGAGGCTGGCGAAGAAGAAGTGGGATTGTCATAGAGATGAAGAAAGTAGACGAGTTTAAGGAGATGAGGCGCATGGCAAAGAGAGAGGTGGTGAAGGCTAAGGATAAGGCATATGGAGAGTTGTATGAGAGATTGGACACTAAAGAGGGAGAAAAGGACCTGTACCGATTGGCTAGACAGAGGGACAGAGCTGGAAAAGATGTGCAGCAGGTAAGGGTGATAAAGGATAGTGAGGGAAACGTACTCACAAGTGAGGAGAGTGTGTTGAGTAGATGGGAAGAGTACTTTGAAGGGCTGATGAATGAAGAGAATGAGAGAGAGAGAAGGTTGGATGATGTGGGGATAGTGAATCAGGAAGTGAAACAGATTAGCAAGGAGGAAGTAAGGACAGCTATGAAGAATGTAAAGGCTGTTGGCCCAGATGACATACCAGTGGAAGCATGGAGGTGCTTAGGAGAAATGGCAGTGGAATTTTTAACCAGATTGTTTAATGAAATTTTGGAAAGTCAGAGGATGCCGGAGGAGTGGAGAAAGTGTTTTGGTACCTATCTTTAAGAATAAGGGTGATGTGCAAGCTGCAGTAACTACAGAGGGATAAAATTGATCAGTCACAGCTTGAAGTTATGGGAAAGAGTAGTGGAAGCTAGGTTAAGAAGGGAGGTGATGATTAGTGATCAGCTGTATGGTTTCATGCCCGGAAAGAGCACTACAGATGCAATGTTTGCTCTGAGAGTGTTGTTGGAGAAATTCAGAGGTCAGAAGGAGTTGCATTGTGTCTTTGTGGACTTAGAGAAAGCATATGACAGAGTGCCTAGAGAGGAGTTGTGGTATTGTATGAGGAAGTTGGGAGTGGCAGAGAAGTATGTAAGAGTGGTACAGGATATGTACGAGGGTAGTGTGACATTGGTGAGGACTGCGGTGGGAGTGACAGATACGTTTAAGGTGGAAGTGGGATTACATCAAGGATCAGCTCTGAGCCCTTTTTTATTTGCAGTGGTGATGGACAGGTTGACAGATGAGATCAGACAGGAGGCCCCGTGGACTATGATGTTTGCAGATGACATTGTGATATGTAGTGAGAGTAGGGACCAGGTTGAGGAGACCCTGGATAGGTGGAGATATGCTTTAGAGAGGAGAGGAATGAAGGTCAGCAAGGGCTAAAACAGAATATATGTGTGTAAATGAGAGGGAGGGTAGAGGAATGGTGAGGATGCATGGAGTACATTTGGAAAAGGTGGATGAGTTTAAGTACTTGGGATCAACAGTTCAGAGTAATGGTGAGTGTGGAAAGGATGTGAAGAAGAGAGTACAGGCAGGGTGGAATGGGTGGAGAAGAGTGTCAGGAGTGATTTGTGACAGACGGGTACCAGTAAGAGTGAAAGAGAAGGTCTACAAGAGGGTAGTGAGACCAGCTATGTTATATGGGTTGGAGACAGTGGCATTGACAAAAAAGCAGGAGTCAGAGCTGGATGTGACAGAGTTAAAGATGTTAAGATTTGCACTGGGTGTGACTAGGATGGACAGGATTAGGAATCCGTATATTAGAGGGTCAGCTCAGGTTGGATAGTTTGGAGACAATGCAAGAGAGGCGAGATTGCATTGGTTTGGACCTGTGCTGAGGATGGATGCTGGGTATATTGGGAAAAGGATGCTAAGGATGGAGCTGCCAGGTAGGACGAAAAGAGGAATGCTTAAGATAAGGTTTATGGATGTGGTGAGAGAGGACATGCAGGCGGTTGGTGTGAAAGAGCAGGATGCAGAGGACAGAAAGAAATGGAAACAGATGATCCGCTGTGGCGACCCCTAACAGGAACAGCCGAAAGAAGATGATGATACGGATAGATATGTGAATTGCAGCACCAAATAGGAATAGCAACCAGAACCTCCACCACAAAATAACTGTCCTAATGCACAGTTAATGGGGGTGGTGGCTCAAATGAGGGGTACCTGGTGATGACTGCTATGTTCCCCCCACCACAGCCGTAACAGATATGCTGTGCAATGCAATATCCAGCACATGCAGTTCTTAGACCATTGTAGCTGTGTTGCGGAGGGCCCTGGGTTTAACAGTAAGCCACTACAACTGTATAAAGTCAGGGCAATATCTGAAACATATCATCCAGTCCAGTCATGCAACTGTACAGAGATTGTATACCATCATCTAGATGTATCTGTGTGTAAATATGTTAATATCTACACTGATGCAACATATATATATATATATATATATATATATATATATATATATATATGTATGTATAATGTGTATAGCTCTCTAACACTATATACATCAATATTATTATATATGAACAGGTATACATGCCATTGCCTACATCGACACATATATGTGTGTACACCTATACATATGTGTATGCAGCTATACATCTATGTAGGTATATACGGACATAGTTATATGTATGTCGGCAGATATATATATCTATATCGGTATATATGACTATACATCTGTAGAGAGCAATGCGAGCAATGGCAGATTAACAAACACTTATGTCCACATGCACCGTTACTGGGGTTGAGAGGCCTCACACCCTATACGTCTTGTACAACTAGGCATCCCCCCCCCACGGCCAAACACATCCACCCCGCAATAAACTACCAAGTGTTGCAGATCCCATAACCAGGACCTGACACGACATGGGCACAGGAAGTTAACAATACAACATCCCACCTGTATGATGTCAGGCTGGTATTGTTAACATATCATGCAGTACAGTCTGCATCCCATAGGTAATGTAAAATGTGGTAGCCATCAACATCCCCAGGATACAGATACACAGATATGCAGATAGATATATACATATGTGTGTGTGTATGTGAAACAGGTATACTAATACAATAGTCTAGAAAGGTTCACAACTGTCACTGTCCAGGCCAAGCCCTTATAATTGTACAATAGTGAAGACAGACTGGGCCACAGCATACCAAACTATCAACAGTATGTAATGCAGGTGTATAGTTCAGCAGCCTCTATCTACACTCTGTACAAGAGCAGTGGTTGGTAAAGACGTCATGTGACCAAATAGGTTGTAACTGTGACATAACAAGGCATAACTGACACCATCACATGTACACTGACAAACAGAACAGTCTTTCTGGCAGGAGGCAGTAGGCTTGCAATAACCAAATATATGTAAGTGATGTAAATATAGGTGAAGTATACGGCACTTTACATTCAAATACATTAAGGCAGCTCACCCCTGATACCCCCACATATTTAACAGCCTAGGTCATTTATGGTGCCCCTCCCAGACTCAATAATACAGGGCCATATACCACAGTTACATACACTGGCCTCTGGAGTGTATAAGAGCACACATGTATTGTTTAGGTGACGCCCACACATATATGGCCCCAGCCCCACCATATGTGTGGGGGATACAACAGAAGTGGACTGATGGCAGCAATGGCAGTGTGATATACTCGCAGCCCACTACGGAACATCTCCCTACAGCATGTCATATGTGCAAAGCTAGATATGTAGGTCATGTACAGATAGCACGCAACACACACACACACTGCCAGTGGAATATCTGACACAGGACCTGTGTGGTGGACAGACAACACATGATAGGCACACCTCTGACCACCAAGAGGATAGGCCCACAGTTGAGAGCTATGTAGACAGACTGTATTCCAAGGTAAAGTAGTATGTACACACACACCCTGTAACACCAGTACTATACAAAGCATAACACAACTCTACTCACACTCTGTCTGTAGTTCCTGAACCTCCTACAAATATGTAGCTGCCCTGAGTGTGCAGGTTCTCCTGTAAAAGGTATTGCTACCTGCTGTCTGTAACACTGATGCCCACACACATGTAGGACAGTGCAAACATCCACAGAATGTCTAGGTTATGTCATCAAATATAACCCCTACTGTACATAATATGTGAAGCGGTCTGATATCTCACTGGGGTGTTAGCGAATATGATGACACTAATTATGGTGTACAGCACATACGCACCACGTCATGCACAACATATGTATACAGGTTGGCAGAGTTGTGGTTTGCAGCACATACACAGGGCCAATAATGACATGCTGCTATGATAACCTCATACATTTAATGTTGTAACAGGGTTTGTGGCAACATATGTCCTATGAGGGATAAGACGCCAGTAACTGTCACGGCTTCCACCATCTACAGACTGCAATCCTCACACTACCATCTGCAGTCTACAGATAAATGCTTTGTTGGTAACACATGAAACCAAAGGCATAACACACTGCCCTGTCTGCAGATGACCCTGCTGATGGGGATTCCGCATAAACATGGAAGTGACATGGCAGGTATGGAGACTTGTAGGAAAGACATGTCCACACACACACTGTTAAACCAACAGTACGCCACATGCAGTATAGCAGCACTTACAGTCTGTAGGCAGGTCAGGCACATCCCCCTCCTGTGTGTTGCCCTGTTTCCACAGTGTATGCTGTTAGAGGTAAATTCCCAATCCATCTGGGATGCTGGTTGCCAACCAACAGATCTAGTTCCTGCTCACAGTGAATGACAAGAACCAACACCAACATGATGTTCCTAGATATCTGAGTGTGTTTCCATGCTATTGGCTATGGGAATGTTACCACAGCTGTTCCACATGCAGTCAGCCAGGGGAGGGCTGCGATTCGTACAGAGGCCATCAGCTGATCATGAGCATCACTTAAAATGCACATGCTGCTGCCTAAGTAAAGCAAGTGCAGGTCTCCACATCCACCAGACAGGGAGTGGGAGAGGCAGACAGAGGCAAAGATATGTCAGAGAGGGGTGGGAGAGTAAAACTGCAGCTTGCTTGTGTCACACACCTACCAGCACAGGGTATCAACCCCCTGACAACTATGTACTGCTATCACAGTTCGATGCAGTTATTGGATGTGCTACATGAGTTACCTGTTGTGAAGCCCTCAGAACATATCTGTGATGGTGAGTGACATCTGCAACAGGGATACGGTAGCTATACATTAGGTGATGAACAGATGCAAGCGTCAACACAGCCGCACTCTCACAGGGACACGCATACATTGACACACTTGGCAGGGCCAGGAGTACAACTCATCAGTAGCGGGATTGCCACAACATATCACTGTGCAGGTATCACAGGTCATACAAATGTTGTATGGGTAAAGGGTATGAGGAGGTGTCTGACATCAAACAGCATGCTTCAGTATGCCCATGGGGGTTGTAGTGAGTGTGGATGTGAACATAAGCACCATACAACACACAGACAAACACACAGGGTGCCAGTACTGACATGCATGGGTGCATGTCTCCACGGGTGTGTGGTGGTTGACTGTGGCAGCAGGCTATACAAGAGTAGGGGATGGGTATACCTTGGCATCAAGCCACATGACAATGGTCTGCATTGTGTCTCAGGGCTGTAGTTTCCACACTTGCCCACACAGCTGGGTATTGTATCCCCCATCCTGTCACCTGGGTGGCCAATGCTGTGCATCGCTTGCCATGTATGTGTTCCTTAGTCCGTGACATGGACGGTGTCTGGGATGTGCACACCTCCCACATGCATGCATGTACAGTGACATGTGGAACTGTTCCTGGGGTGTCTGGCTCATGTTGTGAACACAGATTATCATCATATGTGCCAGTCTTGCCCACCTGTGGCAGGGACCAGTAATGGGCACCAGGTTTACTCTGCACCTACATTGATAGCATGCTAACACCATTCCCTGGTGTCAGTGGCATCTGTCCATACAGGGCATGTTGTCAGGCATGGTATGTCCGTTGTGGGACACGTGATGGCACCACAGGTGGTGCAGGTGTCCATTGGGGAACATGGGGGAGGTGCACTGTCACCATGTATGTGCATATTGGACAGGTGGAAAGGGTGACATGCTCTCTGTAGCCCACTGCTATCACTCCATAGTTACTATCTGTGGCCAATATGCAGTATACTACCCACATATTGGCTGTTGCCTAGACATATGTATGTGTGTGTGTGTGTGTGTGTGTGTGTGTGTGTGTGTGTGTGTGTGTGTGTGTGTGTTTATGTATGTATGAGACATGGGTTGAGAGTGTGCTCTGGGTAATACTGCGGTTGCTAAATGTGATTGCCTGACCTTGATGTCACATGTATGGTTATAGCTTTGCACCCCAGCCTCTCAGCTATTTCACGTCTGTTATCCCTGTACGGTGGACATTGTGCTATATAGTAGGGCCACCATATAAGAAATATGCAAAACCCACTCCACATTGGCCACAGGTGCCAGAAGCTGATAACCACCTCTACACAGGATACGAGTTACAAACACACGCACACATGCACACCTGTCATGTCTGGGAGTAGAACCCCTACCTAACTAGTTTATTACACCAGAGCACTATGCAGTTGTAGTACGCGCCATGCACATTACTGAAGTATTCCTTCCCCAAAATGACATCAGCAGGATTGCCAAAGTAGGCCATTTGAAATGTACTGCGGGTGACTACCCTAAAATGCATTGCTCCCTACACAGATAGTGAGACACACAAAACATCCACAGCCGACATGTGTGGGTATAGAACCCCTGACGGAGGTCTATACCACACTACAGCATGGAGCTGTTATAGGATGCACCACGGGGATTACTAGAGAACTCCTTCCCCAAAGCTGTATTTCACATTGAATGACATCAGCAGGATTGCCAAAGTGGGCCATTTGAAATGTACTGTGTGCGACTAGCCTATAATGCATTGCTTTGTATACAGAAATTGACACACACAAAACATCCAGAACTGCCATGGGTGGGGATGGAGCCCTACCACATTTCTAAATCGCAATCCAGCAGTACGCAGTTACAGGATGCGCCATGGAGATTACTGGGCTACAACCTTCCCAGAGGTGTATTTCTAGGTGGGTGACATCAGCAGCCTTGCCAATGTAGAGTATAGGAATTGTAAGGAGTGTGGCTACCCTAAAAAGCATTGCTCTCTACACAGACAGACACGCACACTAACACACACACACAGTTGCCAAGTCTGGGGTTAGAACACCTTTATCACACTACAGCAGTACGATGTTACAGGACGCGCTACTGAGATTACTTGGCTACACTTTTCCCAAGGGTGTCTTTCAAAGTGGATGACCTCAGCAGGATTGTCATAGTAGGGCTATGGGAGGGCAGTGTGTGTGCATGGGCCATAACCCATTCATCTAGAGGTTGACACAACACATGCGGGCACATGCAGGGTTATATTCCACAGGTACGTGTATTCAGCTGCTAGATGACTACTTCCTTGTACAGTCATGTTGCACAGCTAGCACTTGCACGACATAGTCTGTAATGCTGACAGCTACTGGTGGCTAATGTCTACAGTGAGTGACATCCTGAGCCTCATGTGGTCCTGAGCCTCATGTGGTTGTAGCCATTTGGCTGTGTGCTGGGTGGGACAAGCCTCATAATGGTTGGCTCCTTGTCACAGTCACTCTCTTCCACACATCTATGTATGTCTACATTTAGCTTATTATAGTGTATTGTCCTTGGATATATGCCTGTATTCCTATCCACTTTGTGTGCAAAGCATGAGTGGTGCATACTGAGGAATGTCTGCACTAACATCTGCGACTGCCAGATATGTCTGGTCCACTGCTGTTTGCAGACATGGGCTTCATTTGTTTGTGTGTGAGAATGCCCAGTATGACTTTTCAGTATGTTGTTGACTGACATTGCCTTCATTTCTCTGTGTGTGAGGATGCCCAGTATGCCCTTCTATATAGAATGTGTGGATCAATTCCAAGTAGTTTGTACTCCAGTGCAGACCTTTGTGTTGTACACCTACAAGTAGCGAAGTGAGATCACCCCTCCTGGATACAACATCCTGAGATATGACTGGATAACCAAAAAGGGTGGAGGGGTAACCATTTTGTATAAATCTGAACTCCAACTTTCACCCTTCAAATTGCCCCTACCCTCAGAAACTAATTCTGAAACCCTTACTGCAAAACTACAAATAAATAGCTCCAAATCTATCTAATTTGCACTTATCTCCCCCCAGGAAATAACATCTATACTCTTGAAAAAATACTTAGTTACCTCTCTGTCCACCTACCCCAAGAAACCATTGTGTTAGGTGACTTTAATATAGACTGGGCTACCTGTAATTCCACCAATCACATAAATCTTTATGGATTCACACAAATAATAACCACACCTACTAGAATCCACAAACCAAACAGTAAAGAAACCATCCTTGACTGGATCCTTCTAAACAGTCACCTTGACTCTTATAAACCAGGTACCCTTCCAGATGATATCAGTGACCACATGTTAACCTATATCATCAAACAAAAAAATTACATCCCCAACACCAATATTTTTAAAATCTCCCATTCCAAGAAATTCTTTAACCCTGACAGTTTCCAAAATGAACTTGAAGCATGCAACTGGTCACCATTGTTTCATCTTGAACTTGATGAAACAATAACCTACTTTAATACCAGATTTCTTCAAACCCTTGACTACCACACCCCCTATCACTCGTCCCGAATAAGGACTAAAACTGCCCCCTGGCTCACAAAGCAAACTAGACAAAAGATCCTCCTCAGAAGTAAAATTTGGGCCAAATGGAGAACCTCCAGAAACCCAACAGACCACCTCTACTTTAAGCAGTTAATA
Organism: Protopterus annectens; assembly: GCF_019279795.1. Classification (NCBI taxonomy): domain Eukaryota; kingdom Metazoa; phylum Chordata; order Ceratodontiformes; family Protopteridae; genus Protopterus; species Protopterus annectens. The sequence goes on along the minus strand of NC_056737.1, from coordinate 694,753,406 downwards.
AATGCCACCAAGAAAGACATTCTCAAAGACAAAAAAAAATATTACCTCCACCTACAACAAACCCACCATCAACATCCATAAAAATTCTGGTCTGGCATTAACAAGCTTCTTCAACCTTGGCACTCTAAAACTCCTACCCCTTCAGGATTCAACCAAAATAACTGTAACCAAATTCCTGATGCTTTTAATAACTGTTTTACTGATGCCATTCTATCCCTAGCTAATACTTTATCATCCACAACCACTCCCCCACTAAATACCACTAATACTCCATCACCAACCTTTCTTCTACAACTTGTACCTACATCCCTCATTTGCTAACTCCTTCAAAAACTTAAATGTACCCCTTCTGCTGACGGTCTTCCAGCTGAATACCTGCAAATTGCAGCTAAAGCCATTGCCTATCCCATATCCATCATTATAAATAGAACAATTTTAGAAAGCAAAATCCCTTCATTATGGAAGGTTTCCCACATAATCCCCTTACATAAAGGCGGCCCATCTTCAGAACTTTCCAACTTTCGGCCTGTCGCCTTACTCTCTCTATTAGCTAAAATAATGGGAAAATGTATACACAAACAACTGCTCGACCACCTGCTCCAAAATAATTTACTTGCCAACTGCCAGCATGGTTTTAGGCCTTACCATAGCACAACAACTGCCCTGCTATCCTTCTCTGACACCATTAACAAAAATCGAAACAACACTTTTTCCTCAGCATTATTCATTGACCTCTCAAAGCCTTTGATATGGTGAACCATCACATACTTATTGACATTCTAAAAGCTCAATCACTTCATCCTCAAACTTTACAATGGTTTAAGTCCTATCTAGATAATAGACAACAAGCAGTACTTTGGGAAAATAATCTTTCTTCATCCCTCCCTGTGAACATTGGAGTACCACAAGGCTTTATCTTGGGACCCCTTCTATTCTCTTTGTACATTAATGATCTACATACCAACATACCCCAAGCCACCTGCATACAATATGCTGATGACTCCACCTTAATTTGTTCAGCCAAGTCCATAACCTCTCTCCAATCCCTAACCCAAACAGTATTTAACAGTGTTGAACACTGGTTCATGAAACACTGCCTTCTTCTCAACCCCAAGAAAACAAAACTATTGCTCTTTGCTCCTACTCATAAGTCACCACAATTGCATTTCACAGTAACTTTTAACAATAGAACCAAAATATCCCCTGATACTACTACCCATCTACTGGGGGTAACAATTGACAACAACCTTAGCTATGATGACCATATTAATTCCACTATTAAGTTTGTCAACAAAAAACTAGGAACCCTCTACAGAATCAAAGCCTTCCTCACCCCTGTAGCCAAAATCACTATTGCTCAGACCCACCTTATCTCCACCCTGTTCTATGCTTCAGCTATATACACCAATTTATCCAAAACCAACCTCTCCAAACTTTCCACCAGTTATGATAACATAGCCAGATTTGCCACTGGCTCCCATTTAGAACTCATCGCTGTCATAACCTCAAACAGCTGGGATGGTTAGAACTGGAGAACCAACTACTTTTTCAACAACTTATCACCCAAAAGATCCTTTCCTACCCTAATAACACCCCAATCCTCACCAACCTCATCACCCCCTACAAAAATCTTACAACACTACGCTCAGCAAATAAACTCCTAGTCTCTTCCATTAAATCCAACAACAAAGCTGGGGACTCACTTTTTACCAACACCATAGGGAAAAGTTGGAACCATCTCCCTAGTGAACTTTCCAACCTTTCTTCCTCTCTTCTTTATAAGAAGCATCTTAAAGAATATCTAAAAACTCACTGGCTTTGCCCCTGTTCCAACCCGGACTGATATCTCTTTCTTGCTCTCTCTCTCTCTCTTCACTTCTCTACTCCTCTTTTCTATGTTGCCTACCTGTAAAAGATCTTCCTTTTTAGAACTCGAGCAACTTCTATTATTGAACTCAAAAAAAAAAAAAAAATTTTTATTTTTAAATCTCATTCATTATTGTTCGTTGCTCTCTCTCAAATTTTTGCTCTTTGTATTTTTTTTTCTTAGCTTATATTTACTAAAGGACTCTGTATAATTTGACCTCACCCTTGTGTAAAAAATGTACCATTACTCACTTTAATATTTCTTTATACTGTAATTCTTTGTTTTGTCATTGTTTCTGCTTGGAACCTTTCTCCCCGGGCCTCTACTGAAAATGGACATGTATTCAGTTAGACTAGCCCAGTCAACAAATGTAAAATAAAATAAAGTGTTTCTGCAGGATATCTGTCGATCATTTGGCAATATAGGGACAAACTGTGCAGGGGATAGTGTGTAGTGTAGGTGATTCTGTCTGTGCTGCTTCAGCTGCATGGTACTGCTGTTAGCAGAGCTATTCAGACGTGTACTGTTATACACAGTGATGTTTTCTGTCTTCATGTACTGTCAGGTGGACATTCTTGCTCACAGTGATGTCTTGGGAGATGGGTGACTGCAGCTGTGTCCAGTATTGTGGGCAGACACCTACGTATTCATGGTAAATTATGCCATTCTGGAGGGGGAGCTGCAGACACTTGCTGCTAGGTCTGTGTATCCGGTTCAGCACCTTGGTACAGTGCTGGCAGAGGATCCCATACTTTACCCCATTGACATGACAGTATGGGCTTATTTTGCTGTGGCATTGCCTTGCAGCTGTACAGATTCACACAGGTTACCCAGAGGCAGGGGCCATGGGTCAGGACTTTAACCCTATTGTGGTGTACGGGCAGGTGTGTAGCCACCCATTTATGTGTTTGCAGCCAGGGATAGTGTGTGCACACAGCTTGGTGTCAGACCCTGCACATTCCATGCTCCCACCCGCCCCCTGTTTTTCTAACCTCTTCCATACATTATGCATACATTCTCTGATACTTTCCCTAAGGGTATCACCCCATCACAGGTGTGTGTTAGTATTGGTCCACCGTTCATGTAGAGGGACATGGTGGACATGTTACTGTGATTTGTCCACATGGCCTTGCATATGGCTTATTTGGAGTGTGTTTTGTTGTTATTTGGGTGTCCATGACATAACATGCATTGGCAGTACGTGTGAGACACAGGCCGTTGGCAGAGGCCTGTGGGGTATTAGGTGTTGTTGCGGGCCACATGTGGCAGGCCGTTGCATTCTGTCAGGCCTACTGTCTCCGACCACCATACAGTATATTCCCCTGGGGTGACAGGGTAGGTGTGATAGATGTTCATGCAAATACCTTCTATCAATCTTGATCAGTTGGTGTGGATGCTGGCAGGGTGCTACATACAGCTAGGGACAAACCTGCATGGGATACCTGCACTGCATGCTGCATTCTTCCACTATTGCCATGTACAGGTGGGGTCATACTGTACCTATTCCCCACAGCAAGGATATGACCAGAGAGGTAACTGTGGGTGGTGTTTGCATGAGCTGGGTGCATGTGTGCTATGGACACTACTTGCATCTGACACACAGATATGCATGAGGCATTCCAGTTATGCTGGCATGTACAGGTACATCAGCTGTTTCCCAATACATCAGTCCTATCTCCTTTGTGATCTGCAAGTGTTCGGGCAGACATCACCAGTATCCCCTACTACAGGACCAGTTACTGTGATGCATACCTGTATGTACAAATCCAAGGGTGCCTCTATTTCATAGTGACATAATATATACTGTATGTATGGGGTACCCCTGTGTACTGTTTGTATATCTAGTCCAACAGCCATGTCATGTCAGTCTTTCAGATGGTGACACATATTACCACCATACATTTACAATGGCTTACTGCTAGCAAGTGTTATACTGATGGGGATTGTCTTTGGCACTGCAGTTGTGAGGACTTCTCCCTGTCATTAGCAGTAGTGGGCAACGGCCACCAGGTCTTAACTCAACATGCGTACATACTGACCACTCTCACACAATATGAAAAACACACCATCCTAACAAACACAGACCTGCATATTGTGCAAATGATACAACCTATCCTGCTACCTTGGCCACCTCTGGGCATCTCTGCTCCACTCGTATTATACCCTACTCATACATGTTACTACATTTCTACACAGGATTGGGGGAAGGGGCACACCTGACTGTTTCTACATGTCTACATAAGAGTGGGGGACACACCTGACTGTTACTACATTTCTACATAGGATTGTGGGGGGACACACCTGACTGTTTCTACATGTCTACATGGGATTGGGGGGGGGGGGCACACCTGACTGTTACTACATTGCTATGTAGGATGGGGGGGGGCACAAGTGACATTTGTACACATTTGCTATGACTGTACTGGTATGTCATGTACTCCATTTCATTCTGTATTGCTAACTATCATGCTGACTAGAGGCACACCAGTGTACTACAGATAGTGGCTTTGGTTGCCCTACATTTTATTGTCTGACGTCCTACCCTTCAGACCTAACATCCCACTGCCTGCCCTGCTGCAGTCTGTCTGTGTAGGCCTGGGGATGGGGTTAACCATAGCCATCATTCTGGGGCCATGGCATAGGCCCTGTTTGGGTTTGTCTCCACCTGTCCTGCTGGCTGTGACTGTTGTTGGGTCTGTGAACCGTCCTGACTGGCATGTGTGGGTCATATGGACACACATTTCGCTCAGCACATTTCCTGCAGTGGTTTTTGTCACCCTGTGTAGTACTGGCTACTATGGTGACTCCAGTATGTGTTACACCTGTCAGGGTGCCACTATGTGTGTCTACTGTCTGCTGCGGTAACATTCAGTCACCCAATTCCGTTGCATGCTCACATCCATACCATAGCTACAGGTGACAACACATTCTACTCCATTTGGCAATTGGTAGGTTGATTGACTTACCTTGTGGGTGTGCCAGACTTGTGGATGGTGCTGGAGGGCTGCCTATGTCGGATGCACATAGTACACTCCCTGTACATGGTTGAGCACAGATGGTGTCATGTTTGGCATCCCTTTTACTGTATGTGCGAGTCAGAGAGAGGTGTCATTCCCTGGGACCCTACTGTGTCAGTGCATGTGTTATGCGTTGCCTCTTTGCCAAGGCCAGGGCATACTGGGCATGCCTCCTTCTGCCTACTGGGGCAGGCTCAGGTTCTTCCTCCTCTGGGTCACTCTGTGCGTGTGCAGGCCTTGGCATTTGTGGGGGGCTGTGTGGCCCTGCCCCATGCTGTTCCTGTTGCAGCTGTTTCCGCAGGATCATATTTTGTAGCATAGCACATACCATAACAATTTGGGTACATGTAGCTGGTGAATACTGCAAGGCTCCACCGGATGTGTCCAGACACCGGAACCGTGACCTGAACATTCCAAACACACACTCTATTATATGTCTGGCCTGTGTGTGTGCATCATTATGGCATTGTTGTTCAGGTGTGTGCGTGTGCATTTCTGATGGGTGTCATCAGCCATGGCTCCAGTGTCTACCCAGCATCCCCCACTAGGTGACCTTAGGGGATGTCCCCATTGGGAAATCTCTGGTACAGCTGCGCCATATGCGGGAATCGTCATAGCTTCCAGGGCAGCCAGCACAAACCTTCATTATAATGCCCTGGGCATCACATACGACTTGGCAGTTGATGGAGGGGATGCCCCTGCAGTTGATGTAGGCCCTACCCTGCTCACCGGGTGGTGCTTTGCATATGTGCGTGCAGTCTATAGCATCCAGTACTCCAGGGTATTCTGCTGTTAGGTGGAAGAGACTCATATTGCTGGTCAACACCTCACGGGTGTTGAGGAAATATACATGCTCACTGCCATGTGCTGACATGGCATCCACGAACTGGTGGAATACTCTGGATGCTGATGCTTTTGAGAGCCCCATGATATCCCCAGTTGTGCTTTGTGAGGTACCTGTGGCTAGTATACCTAAGCCTACACATACCTTGGTATCCACTGGGATGGGTTCCCCCCGGTCAGTTTGGTGTGTCAGGTGTGGCCGGCACAGCTCAACTACTTGCTGTAGGAGGTCTCTGTCCACCCTATAGCACTCCACTATCTCCAGCTCATGTAGCCCCTGGTAGGTTACCCTGGGTCTGTACACTTTTTTCCGTCTCCTCACTGTGGGTTGTTCGGCAGCATGCACATCCTCACCACCCTCAGCCTCTTGCACATGTTCTATGTTGCCTGCTGCAGCCCTTCTCATTTTGTAGGGTAGTTTGTTAAACTTCCCCTGCTTGTATACACTGGTGGTGTAGAGTGTGGGGAAAAAACAGTGGGGAAGGTGTTTGCTTAGTTTATAGTAGTGTTCTGGGCTGGGCTGGGCTGCTGCCTGTGTAATTGGCTGTTTCTGATGCATTTCACCTGCCAGATAAGCTAGTTCTCCTTGATTACCTTCCTACTGCTGTTTTCCCTTCCCATTGCCCTCCTGTTTGGGCCCAGGGGCGCGCCGCGCAAACAGAGTACTCAGATCTGCACACTGCTGCTGTTTCCTGGTTTAACTTCTTTTTTCTTCCTGTAAAACCCAGTACGCGGCACACACACCCACTTACACTTTGTAAAGAGTGCTAGGCAGGTTTAGATGCACCCCCTAGCTTAGCTGTGTTAAGCTAGGAGCATACCCGAGCCACAGGGCTCCAATCTGCTTACAGTATGCCTGACACGTCCACCCATGATGTCACCTACCTCCTAGTCTTGCACTCAGCTATTCATACTCTTACACTGTTGGGACCTGCTTCACATGCTGGGGAAAACTGGGATTCACTATCCTTCCCCTCATTTGCATAGGATTGCCTGCTGATTCATAGTTACATGTGTCACACTGTGCCTCCCCCCTTAGCAACCACTATTCATTGGCAGGGTTGTCTTTTGCCTGCCATTGATTTGCATGGCAGTATACTGATTTTAGTTAAACTGCTTGTTTTAGGTTTATTTTCTTATTTTCCCACCAGTCCCATTTGCACGCTGCTGCCCTATGCTTAAACAGCCGTGATCGGCGGAACTACAATAAAAGTTGTATTTTTTACTTTTTGTATTGTTTGCAATGCCAATGGCCTTATACTTGGCCATTGACATGCTTCCTCCATGATATGCAGCCTTTATTTGGAGCAGTCATGTCTCCGTTTTGGATTTTGCAGACCTGTACTCTGTTACTAACTGAGCACATTTCTGCAGGTTACGCTAGTCTTGCACAGCCTGATTCCAGCTTCCTGGATAGTGGATTTACCTCATTTGCATGGTTTTCACCTGCAAATGGGGTAATTTGCATACGGGGGCTGGTTAATGTGCAGGACTAGTGCAAGAGCACTTGTGCATGTCCACAAGCACGTACGTGGATCGCTCGACCTCCATATTGCCAACATTACCTCTTACACTAATCATGCACACCATGCAAGCTTTTGAGAATCCGGGGGACTGAATATCAGCAAAGTGAAGGATTTAGTGTAGAAAGTCTAACATGGGTTCTATCACAGCATAACGGAACAATGAGTACCGAGAGTAAATGAGACATAGGTGGAGTGGGAGACATCTGAAGAAGAAATATGGACATGAGAAAGAAAAAGAGATTTAATATGGTGCAGTATTTGTGTAAAGGATAAAGCAAAAGTAATCGGTAATAAAAGAAGGTCATGTGAAACAAAGGATCATTTTTTTGTTAAATAAATTCATAATGGAGAACTGTAAAAAGGGAAAGAACCTAAGTATAGCATGGATGGGCTACAGAAAATCTTTCATGGAAAAAAAAGACTGCATACAAATTTGTAAGATACACCCTACATTGATCATTTACATTACAGTGATCATGAGGCAGTGGCAAACCACTTTGCAGTTAAGCCATGATAAAGGACCAATTATTATTCCAGGGATAAAAATTAAAAGGGGAATATTCCAGGGCAACTCTGACACCACTGCTCTTTTGTCTTGCCCTTAACCCATTAAATTATTTAACAGATTAGGTCATGGTTATAGTTTGGCTTCCAGAAAATAATAAAAGTGTAAAGACTTTTCTTCATCTTTTTGTGGATGATTTAAAACGGCATAGCTCGTCAGATGAGGAACTGAAAGCACAACAAGTGGTCAAAACTTTCTCAGCTGATATAAGAATGTAATTTGGTCTTGTTAAATCTGTAAAAGCAACCTTTAAAGCAGGATAGCTGCAGCACCAAGAAATTATCGGTCTGGTACAAGAATGTGATATAAAAGAACTTGAGCAAGAGGGGATGTATAAATATTTTGGAATTGAAGGATCAACAATAAAACATGAACAAATGTGAATAAAACTTGATAAGGAATATTTTAGAAGGCTAAAATTAATATTGAAAACAGCTCTGACATCTAGGAGCAAAGTCCAAGCTATAAACCAGTTTGCTCTTCCTGTCCCAACTTAGTTTTGGAGTGATTAACTGGCTCCAAAAGATATTGAATCAGTTGGACAGGAACACAAGAAAAATGCTTCATGCTTATCAAATGATCTATAAAAATCTGTGTATACCAAGATTATATATTCCCCGTTCTGAAGGGAGGTATGTGCTTCCTCGGAACTGATTATCTGTATAGATCTGCAATCGTAGGACTGCATACATATATGCTAACCTCACAAGATCCAAGCATAGTGAAAGTTTTAAAACACGAAGACTAAGATGACTCACCTGCTTAGTTTAGCAGAAGTATATCAATGTCAAGCAGGAAAAAGAAATCCGTCCAGAAGTAGATAAAAATCAGGCAGAAACTGAATGTGCCAGAAAACAAAGAAAGCATATAAGATGAAGGATCAGATGAGAAGACAAGAAATGCGGATAAGGCATAAATGTAGTTGCAAGTGCAAAAAACTCTTGGAACAACCTCATGTCGATCAGGACTGAATGGGTCTATATCATTTTATTGAATTGATATTCAATGAATAGCAATTCATCAAACCTGTATTTAGCGAATGACATTTCAGCGAACAATGAAATCTTTCCCATGTAAGGAAGCACTTGGCCAACACCACAACTTTGCCCTTTTCCCCACCATAGTGCGATCTTGGGGTTGGTATATACAGTTGCGGGGGTGTGGAGGTGAAGCCCCCACTTGGGTGGGTTTGATTTTGTGTGGTTTCTGTTCCAGTGTGCCTTTGGCAAAGTGCTTCCTTACCCTGAGAAAGATTTTGTCGTTCGCTGAAATACCATTCGCTAAATAATGGTTCGATGAATTGCTCTTCGCTGAACAGCAATTCGATAAAATGATATAGACCCGACCGAACACAGGAATGGTTAAGGAGAAGTGAATTTAATCTAAAAGATGAAAGGTTAATATTGGCAGCCCAGGATAGTAGACTATGTATATGTTATTTTAAAAAAAGTTTATTGAACATGTGGTTGAAACAGACAAATACAGGTTTTGTAAAACAGAATCGGAAACAGTTGCACATCTTGTTGCTGGGTGTGATACAATAATGGCAGAAGGACTGTACACAGAAAGGCATGATAATGTGGCAAGACTGTTGAATTGGGGATTGTGCAAATATTATTATGTTGAAGTAGCTGAGAGTTATTGGAAACATGAGCCACAAGGCATTACAGAAAATGATGAAATTTTTATCACATGGAATTATTCATTACCAACATTTCAAAAAAATAGGTGAAAGAAAACCACATATAATAGTTATTGAAAAGAAGACAAAAGTAGCATTTATCATTGAAATTGTACATAAGACTCTTTAGCCACTGGGTGTAGCAGAGAGACCCAAAGTCATAAAATACCAGGGTTTACAGGTAGATATGAGGGCAATATGGAAGAAGGATACCCAGACAGTTCCAATAGTAGTAGGAGTAATGAGTCTTAATAAAAAAAAAATACAGTCCTACTTAGACATGTTACTGTTAGATGTAACTGTATGAATTGCAGAATGAGTCAGTTCTGGCCACATTGCGGGTGCCGTGATGAGCACTTATGGCTAACAACAAAGATTGAAACAATATTAATTTCATGAACTTTAATCATACTTTGACTTAGGAATGGGGATCATTCTTGTCATGGTATTAGAAACCAAGAAGACTTGGAGAAGTTAAACCAGGAGAAGTGGTAATGTAGACTGATTTGGATGGTGGACTGTTGTGTCTGAATTCTAGTTTTCTCTATGAATGCTGTTTGGCAGGTGTAAGTTAAGTTTTTTGGTAGGGTCTGTCTCTACAAATGTGGTGAAGCTAGCCAATCCATTCATTCCTCAGTTGGCATGAGAGACATATGACCTAGCTGCATTGCTAAAAAATAGGAACCAGACAGCACTACTTACCAGTGGCATGCCCATTGTTATGTGCTAACAAGTGAGGAACAGATTCAGATATCTACATTTGTGATGAGTCCTCATTCAACTGTACTTTGGATTTTTATTATAGTTGCATTTAACTTAAAACATAATACTTGTGTGTTTATTCATATTTGCTAAAAACATTAATGTGCTTGGCTTCTCTAGTTTTTTCAGCTCTTTTTAGCTATATTTCCAAATCTTTCCATATTTTAATGGCTACATTGACTACAAAATCCTGTGAAAAACATAAGAGAACATTATACAAACTGTTGTGTTGGTTAAGTCATATACTTGTGCAGCTGTTAATATATAGCAGGTTCTTGTTTGCATGTTTGCCAGGGTGAAAATGTCTGAAATTCAGAAAAGAAGTTTTAATTTTTTTGCACAGGCTTTGACATTTTTGGTTTAGTCCATAGTTCTGACTGCATTCACTTTTTGGAGTTGAGCAGTATTTCTGTATATTTCTTTTCTCAGATTCTCAGATACTTAAGAAGGCATTGTTTCATCTAGCATGACTTTATCACGGTAGATGTGATTATTATGTTTTATGCAATGATGTTAGATTTGCCATCTTGCCATAGGTCAGTTTTTTTCTTTTTATGAGTACATACTGTAGTAACTTCCAGAAAGAAAGAATTATCGATTTCACAGAAAGTAAATCACTGCTAGCTTTAAGGAAAAGTAAGCAAACAGCTGCCATTTTCATTCCCTGTCTAAGAAGCCGTTTAGGCAGACCTTTTCAAATGTACAGAGTGAACTTATTGAATTGTCAGGATAAAAATACTGTCCTCAGTAAATAAATTAATTTTGCAATCAGCATTATCGGTTATTAAAGTCCAGTCTTTGAAGGATACATATAGGTTTATAATTGTTGGTTTGATGATCAGAACTATTGTACTAGTGAATCATTAAAACCAAGAAAATCCAGCTGCAGTATAGAAACATCTGTTGAAAGAATTGATATAAAGTAAAAACAAAATAAGGAAAGATTTGCAAATGCCAAATGTTGGCTTGTATTGGAATTTAAATGCATTAGGAGTGGTAAAAGATATTTTGCTAATGCATTTGGTTAAGAAAGCATTCCTTCAGTACTTTTAGGTTATATTGTTACCCATGGATGCTAAGCAATATATTTTTTCTGCTTTGATCCAGTTCTTACATTTTTACATACATGTGCAGATATATTCACTGAAATGGTAAAGAGGTTTAAACTAAAAACAAAAGAAGGAAAGATTTGTTATTGGCAAATGTTGGTTTGTACTGGAATTGAAATGCAGTAATAGTTGTTATACGTATGTAGCTAGTGAAATAAGTAATCAAAACAATGAACCTTAAGTGCTTTCACAGTGTTAAAATTATCCAAGCTTATGGGTGGTAGAAAGACTTCGGTGTTTTGCGGCTTCGCGATAATCAGTGTTCGAACTTCACAGTTCGAACATCTGGTGTTCGATCGTCAGCCGTTTCGACGGACTGATAGAGATCCTGTGCATTCTATACAGTATGTAGCTTATCTAATAAGTATTCATATTAGATTTCACAGTATTGTGAACAAAGCTAATATATATCTTTTTATAGTGTTTTTAAGAAAATTAAATGATCAAGAAATTGTGGTTTAACTACACACGCACGCACATGTGTGTGTGTGTGTGTGTGTGTGTGTGTGTGTGTGTGTGTGTATATATATATATATATATATATATATATATATATATATGTGTGTGTGTGTGTAGGTAGGATGTAGGTATATCTATAACTAATATATAGCTATATTTGAGTGTAATATATATATATATATATATATATATATATATATATATGTGTGTGTGTGCGTGTCATATATATATATATATATATATATAGGTTTACTATTGTTTATTCGAACGGAAAAACATTTTCCATTCAGATAAACTAATGGTAATACCGAAAGTAAAAAAAAATAACTTTCACAATGTTGAACCAAATGCTTAACGCATTTGACTCAACATTGTTGTCGAAACCACCATGTGATAGCCGTATAGGAGCTGATGTAAATCAAACTCCTATACAGCTATCACATTTTTGCAGGGGGGCAAGCCCCCCCTGCACTCCCCACACCCCCCTACTTATATATTCTAACTCCGAGATCGCACTACAGTGGGGATGTGGATGAATTTCCACTCCCCACTGTACAGCGATTTCCATGTAGATAGTTGATTTACACTTATGCAAATGCAGTTGTGCATTCGCATAAGTGGAGTCTACTATCTGGTGCAAAACTGTTTGTGCGTTCGACATTCTGTTTTTCAGCACATTGCAGCCGATAGAATGTTGTTTGCACAAACAATAGTAAACATATATATAAACAATAGTAAACATAGATATATATATATATATATATATATATAGAGAGAGAGAGAGAGAGAGAGAGAGATATGGGCCTATTTCTAAATTTCAAAAGTTTGAATTTCTTATGGTTAAGACCATAAGATTGAAGTTTTGAAACTTCGAAATGTAAATAAAAAAAAAATAAAAACAAATTTTTTTACATTTTTGTAGAGGGCAAGCCCCCACTGCACCCCCCCACACTCCCTGCTAATTTAAATATACCAATTCCGAGATCACACTACAGCGAGGAAAATAGTAAATATACTGTTCCGCGCTGTACAGAGATCTCCATTTAAATGGTTTGAAGTTTCAAAACTTCGATCTTATGGTCTTGACCATAAGAAATTTAAAGTTTTGAAACTTCGACATTTAGAATTAGACATATATAGATAGATACATATAGATATGTGTTGGGAGCGATGAATTTAATCAACTCTCATTTTGGTTGACATCTGTTTAGTCGACAAAATTTGGTTGCCTTAGCAGATGGCTGACAGGTGTACGAGATCACACAATACTCAGGGTTGGGGAATATGCCCTTTTCTCGATATTGTACAATCTCAGAGTAAGTATATGTAATTAGCAGAAAGGTGGAGGTGCGGGGGGGGGGGGCGGTCTTGCCTCCTTGCATCTTTTTTTGTTTTATTTTTGTATACCCCAAGGTTGTTGCTTGGCATATGTGAGTGATGTGTCTACACTTGCATTGTTAACATTTTGTGGTCAGCAAAGGTCTTTCAGCTATATAAAATCAGTGGAATATGCCCTAATGCATCATAACTATCAGCTGTGGATACTTCATGTCTAAATACAGTGCCATTTGCAGTATGATTATAATATATATATACCCATACTGACTGGAAAGAGGAGCTAATCACAAAAGGTTTTATGAAATGCCAGCTGCCATATGCCTTACTAAATAAACTGATGATACGATTTGCAAATATATAAGTAAAAATACACTAAGCAAAGCAAAAAAAATACAGACATTCATATTGGTTAATGTCATGATCATTGTTTTCTGTCTCTGTCAAGATATTGTTCACATAGTGGAAGTCAGGTACTCTAGTAATTTGACAGATAGTGAAAGCTAAATTCTGGCAAATTTAATATAATTTCTTTTTTTTTAGATTCATATCTGTTTACTAGGCTAACAACCACAGAGATCTTTCTAACCATAGCCATACATCCCAAATGTATCTCTCAAGTTTGGGAACCTTAAGATTATTCAAAAGGGTATGTGTAGCTTAAGGCTTGGGTGGTCAAACATTTAAAGGCTGCCTCTGTCCATTAAGGACCTAGTGCCAGACCAGGGGTGAATTTCCGATTCCTTATCTACTGGCCCAAGTTATGCTGGAATTGGGTTAGGGAAGAACTCTGCTTCTCATGGATGGGAAGCCTTTTCCAGAGAAAGGGAAGTCTTTGAGACGTATACCTGCACCTCTAGCATGTTCTGTTCATGTCACAAGCCAGGTTTAAATCCCTAGGTCAGGTGATTCTGATGGTATTTGTTTTGCAGATATGCAGAAGGTCCATTAGAGTGAGATCCAAGGATGCCTTTTATGCCAGGTACAGATCGTCCCTCAGCAGTCTGTAGAGACTGAGTACAGGGAGAGGGCTTTGAAGCGATCCATACAGGACATGTTTGTGACCTGTATCATTTTGGTAAGGAACTTCTGTGGGCATTCAATTTGTTGCATGTGCCTGATCAGGTATATACTGAAAGGCATTTTACTCAGTGATTGTGTGAAGCTGTGAATCCTTTCTTTTTTAATCTCTGTTACAGTGCTTGAAGAAAGTGATTTAGAGGTGCCTTGTGCTGTGTCAGTTTGGTTGGATTTCATTTGGCGAAATCTGAAGCCCAGTGCTTGGCCTTAAAAGTATTCCTTTTAATTTCCTGGTTCCCTGTATCAAAACAACAAAGTCAGTACATTGATGCATCTCAAGCAGTACCAAGAGAGGACAGATATGGTGTTTTAAAGCCTAAGATAAATGTTAAGTGGCTTTGCATTAATAGTATCAATATGCTAAATATAAAGCAAAAAACTTCCGACTCACCACGTTACTTAAATTTTTTTATTAACAAGAAAGACAAACGGTAAGCGCTTTCGCGTATGCTACGATATGCTTCATCAGACAATTTAATGTGAAAAGTAGCTACATATTTATAGGGAGGCTCAGCCAACAAACAATTGTTTTAAATTGATCAATTAACTGTTGATTTAATCAAGTAAACCATTTAAAAAAGAAACTCTTATTAAGGCTATAGGACAAGCATAAAACAAGACAAGCATAAATTAAGATAAAATAAGCAGAACCACAAATTTAAAACGTTGAAATATTTGTAATACATTGAAACAAGACTTACTGGTATTTAAACATATTGTGAAACAATATGAGAACATTTAATTCAACATATTTCAGCATATGTCATTTGATTCATATATAGCGTTTAGTAGCTCATATAAAATATATGCTTATCTAATTACTTCAGCCTTTTCAAAGAATTAAATTTAATATGTAGTAAAATATTAAATACTTTATTCATAATAAATATATAAATAAATATATAAATATAAACATATATATAAATATATAAATATATAAATATATAAATAAACATATAGATATTAAATATTAAACATTGTATTCTAAAATATATATACTAAATGATGTGTAAATATAATCAAATAAAATCAATCATGCTAAAGAAGACTGCCACTAACTTTATTCAAGGTTGTAACACTTACCTAATCTAAACATTAACATTCAGAATGTTTAAATTTAGATTTACATGTATTATGAAGCAACCAAGTCTCTATGAACTCTCAGAATATTAAGTAATGGAAACTGTCTTAAAACTATTAAATATAATGTACATGAAATAAAAACAATTATATATATATAAATCTTAAAAATTACAATATATATAGAAATAAAATGAAGAAGAAAAATGTGTAGAAATAAATAGATGTATAAATATATAAAATGTATAAATATATGAATATAGATGTGAAATATAATCCCTTACACTATACCTTATGAAGTCATCTTCGATTATTAAGAAAAGATCTTATTGTGATATAGTTGTTCAGGCCTGGAGGATAGTGGCCTCTAAGCTTAAGAATCCATTTTAATTCATTTAGCTCAATCAAATTTATATAGTCACCACCTCTATCTGTGACCTCCACAATTTGCAACACCCTAAATACAAAAGAATGCGATGGGTTGGATATTACATGTTTAGCCAAAGCATTTAATTCATTTTTCTTCTTTATGTCGTATTGATGATTATATATTCTATTTTTAAGTTTCCTTTTGGTAAGGCCTACATAGAATGCGTTACAGCATTCACACGTAGCCAAATAAATTAATCCAGAAGTGTTGCATGTAGCTCTAAATCTAGGTTTAAAAATAAAATCAAATTCTGGATGCATAAAATCTTGATGTTTAGTTATAAACTTACAATAGTTACAGTTATGGCAAGGGTAAGTTCCAAAAGAATCATTTATAATTTGCATGTTATATATTATTTTGGGTGTTCTATCACACAGTAGAGATTTTAGATTCCTATTACTCCTATAAATTATATGAGGAGTAGTACCTACTATTTTCAAAGTAGATTCATCAAGCAATAGGACCTTCCAATTATTAAGTAATATTTTCTTAATATTCATAAAGTCATTAGTGTAGGTCGTAATAAAAGACACTCTATCCCTATAATTATACGTATTACTTTTAAAACTAGGTAACTGATAGTTCTCTTTAAAATCATGTTGTGTCAAGGTTTCTAAAGACAAGACATTATTTCTAACTTCCATTACTAGATCATAATCATAACCTCTTTCTAAGAACATATCTACCATGTTATCAGCTTCTCTGTTTAAATCATCTTTGTCAATACATATTTTACTTAATCTGGTAAACTGACTTCTCAGTATACCTTTAAAGGTATGACGCGGATGCATGCTGTCATATTTCAAAATTGTGTTCCTCCAGCATTTTTTCTTAAACAGCGTAGATGTTAATTTCCCTCTCCTGATGTTTAAACTAACATCCAAAAAGTTAACTGAAGAATAAGAGGTTTCAACTGAGAATCTAAGAAATGTGGTTGTTGTTTCTAGATAGGTTTTAAAATTATAAAATTCCTCTGCTGAGCCATCCCATACAATTAAAATATCATCGACAAAACGCTTATAGAGTAAAACTTTTTGAAATAAAATGTGTTTAAAGACATTATTCAATTCCCAGTGGTGTACAACTAAATTGGCATATGTGTTTGCACAGGGGGTCCCCATGGCCACACCACAAGTTTGTAAGTAGAGGTTACCCCCAAATGCAAACACATTGTTACTAAGTACCAATTCTAATAATTGACAGACTAAAATGGTTGTATTCCCACTTATATTCTGACTGTGCTGTAGTAAATCACGTATAGCTTCAATCCCAATTTCATCCGGGATTGAAGTAAAGAGGCTTTGCACATCCATTGTAATTAAAAGGTGTTTATCTTGCCTAAACACAAAATCCAAAGATTGTAGATAGTCTATAAGCTGATACGTGTCTTTGAGAATTGTAGGGATGGCTTCTACTAGAGGTCTTAAAGTTTTCTCTAAGAAAATTGATATGTTCTCAGTAATCCATTTTGCACCAGATACTATCGGCCTCATCGGTGGTGGTAAAGTCCCCTTGTGCATTTTTGGCAGCCCTTTAATTATGGGTACTACCGGGCTGTCAATAGAAAAGAAATCATATAAAGTGTTTGGTATCTGGTAGCACATGAGCATATCATACAAATCTTCTTTGACAGTTTTAATAATTTGATTAAGTTTACTTTGATCTATTAAAAGGTAAGTGTTATCAGTTTTCAACATATCATTCATTAAAACATTGTAATCAACAGTATTAAATATGGCTATGCCTCCCCCTTTGTCTACTGGCCTAAAAGTTAATGAATAGTCATGGCTCAAGTTTCGTAGCAATGTCATATTATTACTTGACATATTAAAAAATGCACATTTCTTTTTACCATTATAAAAATATCTGTAAAAATCTGTTTCACACAGCTTAACAAAGGATTCTATATGAGCTGGCATAACAGGTATAAAAGAACTTTTCTTCTTATACAAAGGAGTATTGGCTGCATTATACATAACATTGTTCATGTCCTTGTTAAAAAACAATTTCAGGCTAACTGCGCGTGCAAAAAAGCGTAAATCAATCAGTACATCAGATAGTCTGCTTCCCCGTGAAGGGATGAACGAAAGGCCTTTATTTAACAGTTCAATGTCACTAACGTTCAAAGCATAGTTCGATAAGTTAAAGTAAAGCATGCTTACTGCCTCTGCCTTCTTGGTTGATACAAATTCGTCTCGCCGGATAGCTTTCTTTTTCTGCTTTCCCAACTGTTCCTTCTTCCTTTCGCAAACGCTGGTTTCCTTATTGGTAAGGGTAAAAAAGGAGTGTTGTCATCAGTACGCCTTTTACTGATAGCTCCCGTAGTACGTAGTATCAATATGCTAAGTGCATGTTTCATGTGAATTTTTAAGCTAGCAGTGCTGAGCATATAGTTCTAGAGAAAAAAGATCTGAGGGCTGGTCGATGTACGTGTTGGATTTAATAACTGGTTGAGAGGAGTTAATTGTATTTACAAACATTACTGTCACTGTTTACATGGTTACTTTTCACCACAATAGTAATAATATGTCCTTTCAAGTTCCCCATTTTTTTCATTGCTTCAGCATGATAATATAATTGAAATACAAAACAAAATTCTGCCACTTTCAGCTACACAACCTTATCCACCCCTACTGTACATTGGGGGCTGCAGAGAGAGCATTCCAATAATCAGTATATGAGCATGCCAGGAGATCAGAACCATCAGTCCATGCCCTCTGCTGCAATACCATATTAGTTGTTAGTACCTTGTTTGGTATTCCTAATATGTAGGTGTGCGGAATAAAATGTGTAGCCTTCTGAATATGCTGGGATATTTCCTGTGGGAAATCCATCTATTTTGAAGATTTTTTTGAAGCACAGGAGCATTGTTACTTGACTTGCGTGCTTAATTTTATTTGCTGTGATTTTGATTTTTAAAATTGCTTGCTCCAAGCTTTCTAAAAAACAGGGGCCTAGGTTTTTTTTGTATATGCAGTTCAGCTGTCCTTGTCTTTTAAGAATGTAATTATTCACACAATGTATATAATTTTGCTTTTTAACCGTAATAATTGAAAGTCCAAAAATCATTAACATTACAGAAATGTCTTCAGAGCAAGAAATGTAAGCTCCTAGTCATTTAAATATTTGAATCTGACCAAGAAAAGATATGCCATATTTATGGCATTCATTTTTATTTTTATGTACATATTTCTACATTTTAGGTCAAGATGTTGGTATGATTTGTGTTGCTGTTTAATACATTTCTTAAGTAAAATGCCTTGGTACTATAAACATAAAAATTAATAGACAATTTGAAAATGGTAATTCTGTATAGAAGCAACTGGAAATAATAACTCTAACAGACATTATTTTGATTAGCGGCATGTGATATTTGGTGTTTAAAAGAGAAGTGTTCAGCTGTATGAGATCAGAGAAGTTGGCCTTTTGTGAAAGGGGATTGTGTGTCTGGAAAGTACAGTTGTGTAAAATCTTACCATAACGGTAGATGTCCTTGCCTTCACTACTGCAGTATTCTTAACATATGGGATTCCCTGCTGTGGAAAACTGACATCTGGCCAGTCTACCAAAGACTCCTGTTGCTTTAAAAGCATGCTGAAATTTGCCCAAACACTCCTTGCGTAGCATAGGGCATAAAGGTGACATTCATGCCTACCTTAGTTAGAACCGATTGCCCCAGTTGGAACACAAGTCCAAGGAATCCAAGAGATAATTTGTACATCCAGGAAGGCAAAGTACTAGGAGGAAGGAGGGAGGAAGCGAATACTGCAGCAGTGAAGGCAAGTACATCTACCATTATGGTAAGATTTTACTCAACTGTACTATGTCCTTACATTCACTGCTGCAGTATTCTTAACATATGGGAAAGTGCCAAACCTCAAGAGGAAACTAGGAAGGGGGAAGGAGCCGAAGAGTCCCCAAAAAGCCATCAAGAATGGCACTAGCAAAACCAGCCCTAGCTCTAGAGATACTATCCAATTTGTAGTGCTTGGTAAAGGTATGTACTGAGGTCCAGGTAGCTGCTTTAGGAATATAATTAGTATCTAATCCCTTGGAAAAAAAGCACCAGAAGAAGCCACAGCTCTAGCAGAATGAGCCTTGACTGAAGAGGCAAGGCTCTTGCCATGAAAAGTGTAACAAGAAGAAATAGCCTTAAAAATCCAAGAAGAAATAGTTTGCTTGGATACAGCAATTCCAAAATATTTAGGATGAAAAGAAACAAATAATCGAATTTTCTAATACCCCTAGTCTTATCCAAATAAACATTGAGTTTCCTGTGCATGTCCAAAGTATGCTGCACCCTCTAACTGTCAGTTTGCGTAGGCAGATTAATAGGCTAATTAAGTGATATCTCATTAATCACCTTGGGTATAAAAGAAGGGTTAGTGCGCAAGGACACTCTGTCCTCATGAAAGATCAAAAAAGGAGGACAAGTCATAAGGGCCTGTAACTCAGACACCCATCTGGCAGAAGTAAGAGCCAACAAAAGAACAGTCTTCCAGGAACAATGTTGCAAGGAAGTTGAAGCAACTGGCTCAAAAGGTGCCTGAGTGAACTTCTCCAAAACAAAATTAAGAATCCAGGGAGGAGGAGCAGGTTTCCTGGGAGGTCTAATATTAAGGATGCCTTTAAGAAATTGTTTCCCTTCAAATCTAGAAGCTAAAGGAGGAGAAAAAGGCAGACAAGCAGAGATAGCTCAAAGGTGGGCCTTAATAGAAGAATAGGCCAAACCAGCATTGAGCAACTCACACAAATAAGAGAACCAAAGGAACATCTGCAGTAAAGTGGGTCCTGGTTACAAGAGAGACACCAAATAGAAAACCTCTTCCATGTTACAAGAGAGACACCAAATAGAAAACCTCTTCCGTTTTAGACAAGTAGGGTTTCCTAGTAGTAGGTTTCCTGGCCTCCTGCAGGACTTGCAGCATGTTTTCAGAAAAAAAAGGTGTCTATGAGGAATCAAAATCCCCCATGTCAGTTGAAGCATGGATAGGTGGGGATGGATGAGAGGCCCCTTGTCTTGTGAGAGTAGATCCACCCTGTGAGATAACTTGTGATGATTGCCCCTGGCTAAATGCAGAAGAAGAGGGAACCAGTCCTATTGCTGCCAAAAGGGAGTCTCCAACAAGATTTTGGGAGCATCCTGTTAAATTTTAAACAGGACTTTCGGAATAAGAGGAAGGGGAGGGAATGCATAAAGAAATAACCCCTTCCAAGAAAATGAGAGGGCATCCACCTTCCACACCAGAGGACCTGGGACTCTGGCACAAAACAGAGGAAGTTGTCTGTTCAGAGGGGAGGCAAAAAGATCCACTTGAGAAATACACCACTGGTGGAAAATGTCCAGAATCACATCCCTGTGAAGCATCCATTCATGGGACTGAGTTAAGGACCTGCTCCGAGTGTCTGCCACATTGTTCTGACTAGAAAGGATATAAACTGCCTGAAGAGTCACAAGAGTCACTTTATACTTGACAGCACGATTCCATATGAGAAGAAAAGATCTCATTCCTCCCTGTTTGTTGATATACCGCATCACTGTGGTATTGTCTGTGAACACCTTGAGAGGCCCTGGAGAAAAAAATAGGATAAAAGGCCTGAAGAGCCAGCAGGAACGCTCTCATCTCTCTTCGTCATTGATGTGCTCCTTCTGCTGATGAGGTGGCTAAACCCCCTGGACTTTTAGGGAGCCAAATGTCACCCCCATCTCCTGTCTGAAGCATCTGTGAACAATTCGTGAGAGGGAAGAGGGTGATAAAAAGGGATCCCTGGATTCAGAGACAGCTGCTGAATCCACCAGTGGAGTTCCTCTCTGAAACAAGGAAGAAGAGGAACTACAAAGTCTAGAGAATGTGCATGTTCAAACCATACTGACTTCAGAAACCACTGAAACTTTCTCGTGTGAAGTTTGGCCAGAGGGAGCACCGGAATGGTGGATGCCATGAAACCCAGAGTTCTCAGAAACTCATGGCGGTAATGGAAGCCAGAGGAAGAAGAGTGTGAAAGAAAGAAATGAGAGTTAAGGCCTTTGGAGGGAGCAGGGAAGCCAGCATTGGCACTGTCTGAATCCTGCAGTCCAGAAAAACATGATCCTGAGAAGGAGTCAGAGAAGTCTTTTTGAAATTTATAGTAAACCCCAGACTCTGAAGAAGGGAAATGGCAAAATCAAGACTTTGCAAAAGGATCTCTGGAGAAGATGCCTGAATCAACAAGTCATCGAAATAAGGAAATATTTGGATACCTTAAAGCCTGCAAAAAGCATTTACAGGAGGGAGACATTTGGTGAACACCCTTGGAGCAGTAGAAAGGCCAAAAGGCAAAGCAGGGAGCTGAAAATGCCAGGAAGCAACAGAGAAATGCAAAAACTTCCTGAAAAGAGGATGGATCGAAATATGGAGATAAACACCCTTGACATCCAGAGACATCATATAGGCCTGAGGGAGCAAGAGAGGAATGTACAACATCTGAGAGAAAGGCACTTTTAGACAAGTATTTAGATGACAGAGGTCTAGAATAGATCTCCAAGTACCGTCTTTCCTGAGCACTAGAAACTGTGTGGGGTAAAACCCTTTCCCCCTTTGGGACACAGGCACCTCTTGAGTAGTACCCTGAGTCAAGAGGTTTTGAAGAACCTCTGGGAAAAAGGAAAGGTGTTGACGAGGAAGCTAAGGAATGCCCATAAAAGGACAGGATTTCTACCCCATGAAGTACCCCTGATGAATGATTGACAGAACCCAAGAATCCTGAGTGATCTGAAGCCAAACAGAAAGAGAAAGAGGAATGTGGCTGAGAAAGGCCAGATAGTCATACAGCACCTGGTTTTTCTGGAAAGGAAGGGTTCAGCATCCCTGAAAACTGAGGAGCCTTAGAAAGAGGAGCACATTTGCCAGTCTTCTTACCTTTAGTAGAAGGGCGGGATTGCCTACGAACAAAGACAGATTTAATGGGGAAGTTTCTCTGAAATTTAGGCACAGGAGAAACAAACAACGTTTAAACTCCTCTAAGGCCTTACCCCTATCCTGAAGGGACTTTAAACAAATCATCATCAGCTTCCCCAAACAAAAGCTTAAAATCCAGAGGAGCATCCATCAACTTAATCTTAATATCATCAGGTAGAGATTGAAGCCTAAGCCAAGAATACCTCCTCATCACTGAACCAAAAACACCAGCCCTAGAAGAGGCATCTGCTTCATCATAACTATATTTAGTAGAATGAGGAACAACTTGAGAGGAAGTCGTAGCAAGGAAAGAACAAAAGTGTTACCTTCAGAGTCTGAAAAAACAGAAATAAGTTGACAGGCCTGAGAAAGAAGAGCCAACACATACCTAGACATGTGGGTCTTATAATTAATAGCCCTAAAAGCTTATCTAGCAGAACTGTAAAACGTCTTGCCCAGCCTTTCCATAGCTCTGCTGTCCTTGTCAGAAGGCAGTAACTTGGGTAAAGGAAGCAATTGAGACAGCCTGTCAGAGTTACAGACACTACAGAGGGGTCAACAGCAGGACATTTATATAAAAAAGAAAGGTCCTCAGGCACCCTATAAAACATGTCGGGTTTCTTGGGAGCAGGGGCAGAGAATCAGGCACATGAGAGGCGTTGGGAAAAAAAAGTATTCAGCAAAGTAGCCAAAACAGGAGGCATAGCCACCGGCTTAGGAGATTCTCACTACAGCAGCTCATAGTACTTCTTATGGATATCAGAGACCTGAGCACCATCCCACTTAAAAAAAAAAATCCATCATCCAAGAGTGTGTGCCCCCAGTGGAAATTTCCTCAAAAGGAACATCAGGACTAATAGAGTTCTCCTCCTCTGACCCATAGTACAAAGGAGAAGGAATTTGAGTAGAATAAGTCAGGAATTCGTCATCAGATTCCAACTCATGCTCAGAAGAATCCGTTCTCTAGGCCTTTTAATGGGAGTAGAGGACGAAGGAGGAGCAGGATCCAAAAACCCTTGAGGCTTTAATGACATTAAAGCAGTAAGTAGCCCCTGAGTAAAGGCCTGCCAGTCACTTTGTGGATCCCTAGGAGCTGAAGAAACATATTTAAGTTTTTATTTCTTTTTTAAGGGAATGTCCCCTCCAAAAATCTGAGAAGGTTCAGACCCAGAGTGACAGTCAAGAACCGTAGTAGGAACTTCTTCCCCAGCTAAAACTGGAGGAACTCTCCTGGACACCTCAGAAAAAAATCAACCGTGGTTCCCTCTGAACATTCAAGATGAACGCCTGCAAAGCCTCTTTGGATGTGCTGCCAGCTGGATCCTCACTGGCCTCCAACATGGTCATGGCAGAAAAATCCGACAACACAGCTGGGCAAGCCTCCAGGTTTATAACGACCTCAGGAGAAACACTTGGCAGAGGCTGGACAGTGGAGGATTCCACCCATACCTTTATCACCTTCTTCTTCCCTAATGGCTGACCATCAGGGTGGGAGATTCCTTCCATTGTATCTTTAGCGAGAAGCTTAAGATGCTGTTTCTCAAGTTACAAGGAAAGGGAAGAAAGTCTACTGTGAAGGGTTTTTGGGATGAACGCCTAACAAAATGCACAAGATGTATGGTCATGAGAAGCTCCTAGACAAAAAGACACTTATCATGACTGTCATTAAGGGGAATCTGTCTCGCACACTGGCATTTACCCTTCCTGGATGACATTAATCCCAAGGAGCACAAAATAAGACAAGAAAAAATAAACACCTCA
This sequence comes from Protopterus annectens, assembly GCF_019279795.1. Classification (NCBI taxonomy): domain Eukaryota; kingdom Metazoa; phylum Chordata; order Ceratodontiformes; family Protopteridae; genus Protopterus; species Protopterus annectens. The sequence goes on along the minus strand of NC_056737.1, from coordinate 694,728,953 downwards.
ATGGGGCACTTATCTGCAACTGCAAAGAATCAGCAAATGGATGTTGGTATTACTGGAGAACAAAAATGTGTTCAATTGGCAGTAAACAGATGCAGGTACAATGGTGAAAAGATACTTTCAGACTGGAGGCAAAGAAGTTCTGACTGTGGTAGGTCTGAATGTCACTTTTATCCCCTAATCTATGCAAGGAGCATTTGGGTGATGTTCGGCGTACCTTTAAAGCAACAGGAGTCTTTGTTAGACTGGCCAGATGTTGGGCTTCCATGGCAGGGAATTCCATATGTTAAGAATATTGCAGCAGTGAATGTAAAGGACATCATCGGTTCTGGGTAGCGTGCTGCAGTAAGAAGAGATGCTGTGGATTACACCTGAGGAGACCTCAACATCTTACTATAAAAGAAAAATTCAGAGGAGTGTATGGGGGAGAGCTTATAGACTGTTATTGTAAAGTGACTGTTGCCATTAATTTGTCACTAACATATAAACAACAATCCACCCAGGTCAGCTCAGCCTCACCACCTTGTAAAAATAATCCTCCTGTGCAAAAGAATTGCAAAAATGAATTTATTCCACACGATAATCCAGTAAAAAGCAGCAACCAGTCCAATAACAGCACTGCATTCATTGACTATTGCAATTTATTGTGCTGTTATTGGACTGGTTGCTGCTTTTTACTGGATTATCGTGTGGAATGAATTCATTTTTACAATTCTTTTGCACTGGAGGATTATTTTTACAAGGTGGTGAGGCTGAGCTGATTTGGGTGGATTGTTTATACGGTTGTTCTTTTCCACCGGAGCGCTCCATTGTGTGTTTGTCACTAACATAAAAAGAAGCTACTATGAACCAGACTAGTGGTCTTTCTTTTCATTGTTTCAGAAAACCTTTGTATTGGAGATGATCACTGCTGTTTTGCTAAATTTTGTAATAAAACTAAATATACTTTGTATAAACTTTTGGACAGCATTGAGTGCAGCAGACATTTTTGCTGTTTTTCTATGCCAAAATACAGATTTTTCTGTTTGCTGCCCATAAAAGTCTTTTGAGATAGTATTTTTATAAATAACTTTTATATAAAACATTTCCATTTTTTATTTTGAGCCAGTTTGCCACACCTGAAGACAAAGCATCCTGGTGGTCTTGCTAATTAATCAATCCTCTGTGGTCTTTTTTGTGTTGTTTTATTGAGTGTAACACACCTACACTGCACCTTCTTAAATACCACAATGATCACAGGTGAGCAAGTTTTGCAAAAAATAGCCTCTGTGACCGAAGGTATAGTGTTCATTACTAAATCTTAGCAAATCCAAAGACCGTTCCATAATTGAAACAATTAACAAGGATGGAGGCCTTGAGGCATACATGATAACATTTTGAGTGGTATATCCACCAGGAAAGATGGGACCAGAGTGACTGGGCTAGGATTTTCTTGGTTGAATTTGCTGGGAAGCCTTTCATGACATACATGGAAGAGACTGACTATCAGGACTATGATAGAGTAAAGTTGATGATACTAGCTCAAGCTGGCTTTACTTCTGAGACGCAATCTCAAGAGTTTCATAGCTGGAAGTTTTCTTCTAACAAAACAGCAAGATCTCTGGTGTGTAATTTAAACTGTATATTAAAGTTCTGATTAGATCCTCAGGTCAATATACTGAGAGTAAAATGATCGAAATGTTAGCTACTGATAAATGTAAAAGGGCATTGCCTGCTTCTTTAAGAATGTGAGTGTTTCAGATTGAGACTAAGGACTCCAAAATCCTTGTTACACTGGTAGACAAATTAAGTAATGAATCTGTGCTGAAACCTAAGCAGTCTAGACCTATGGTAAAACATGTCAGATCCCAAAAGCAGAATACATCAATTGTAGACATAATGTGCTTTTAATGTATAAAAAGGGCCACATAGCCAGATTTTCTACCATTGACGGCCACGCCATTATACCTTTGACAATAGTAACTAGTAACAAAACGTGCTACTGAATGATGTTAGGCCTGTGGGATGCAATGAACTATCTACAAAAGTAGCAGAGTTGCCTGTTTACTGCTGCTCAGTTGTAAAAAAGGATAAAGTTAAAGGACAACAATGGGATTCTGTTATTAAATGTTCAATTTGTCTGTCTTTTTTCTAACTATTTACTGTCCTTGCTATGAATAAACAACAATACAGCATTTAAAATATTTTAAATTGATAGTTTCTCTCCACTAGAACAGTATCGTACTTTACTGTGGTGGTTTCACTTTCAAAAAAACTTTTGCCCCGCCCTGTAAAAGCTTGCCGCAGTCCCCAATTCACTGATGCCATCAAGGACACTAAATACAGGTAGTTTTTTGGTCATTTCCCTTCCCAAACTGACATCACCACTACCATCCTAAAAACCCACCCATGCTGTGATGTCACAGATGCCTGGTCCTTCCCCTACCCATACAGAAAGTAAAGGCTAGAACAAGGAAACAGTACATCAGTCAAGTCTCCTGCTGTGAGCTGTCAATCACAGCAGGTAACAGCTCAAATTACCCTTAGCACTCTGACAGCTAGGGAAGTTAGTTGTGAAGGGGGATGGGGGATGAGACAAAATAGTACAATTCAGGCTTCACAAAATACTGCAGTTTGGCCATTCTAAAAAGAAGCAGCAGTAAAAAGCACTTTGAAAGTCTGTTCTGTGGCATTTGCACTGTTTATGTTTTAAGTAGTCATTGAACAGCATGAAATGTTACTTAAAACGAACTGACCGAAAGACAGCAGTATATGCATGAAAAATCAGTGCAGTGACAGGAGCTTTGGGAAGAAAGAGGTCTGTGTGATGTAATTTTGTTACAGAAAAGCACTGCATTGTGGGATACCTAGAGGCAGACTAAACAATCGGAATTATTTCAAGATGCTAGATCCCCATGTGGTTAAACTCAGAAATGACATATAAAAATATTTAAAAACCTGTAAATCGTCCCAGAGTGGTGTTAAAGTGTAGGAAGCACCAGACCATGGTGAAATAAACATATTTTGTGAGTCTGTGGGTGCGGTTCTTCTTTAATTGAAGGCAATGCTTTAATTGGTGGTAGGGAGTTGCAGGAGCTTCTAGATTCAGACAGTGTGGTCATATTTACAAAAGATGCAGTTTGTTTCTAAAAAGAAAACTTTTACTACAAAGCAATTGAAATAACTTATATTTATGGAAATAGGAAACAGTATTTTATTACTTAGGTAGACATACAAACTGTGGAAAGATAATTCTTCCCATTGCTGTAGTTCTACATTTAACGGATGATATAATGATAGGGAAGTATTTTCCTACTGTAAGGACTGATGGAGGGAAGGGGAAGACTGTATTCCTTCTGATATACCCCCTTGTTAGAAGCCAGCAAATTAATAAATCTACGAACATACCTCAACCTAATCTAGAAAGGGGGCAGCCTTCAAACACAAAGGAATAATATTTGAAAACCCAAAATTAGTAAAATTGGACTAAGGTTGCAGACATAAGACTGCATATTTTTGAACACCACTTTTAAAGAGATGTATTAGCATATACCTATAGCAGGACAGCCTGCAGGAGAAAAAGGTAGAAGATGGAGATTTAAATAGTAAAATATTGCATTCTGAATGTGTTTGCAAAGGGAGTAGGTGTGATGAGAAGAAATGAAGAGAAGATATCAAATGAAGAGAAGAAATCATCTCTAAAGGAGAGTGTTCTAAAGAAATGAAGCAAGAAAGTTTGGAAAATGCACAACCTGAGCAGAACTCTCAAACTTCCTGTCCAGCTGAAATGGAAGTCATCCAAGATGGAGAATTCTAAGCAGCAGTTGAGTGTTGAAGAGGAGAAATTGTCAATAAAAAAAGTCTTCAGTAGTGTAGTAGAAGAGGATGAAACAGTACTGAGTCAAACCCATTTCTGTCAGTGTGAAACGGAAAACTCAAGTAAAAGAACAATATGCAGCAGGTATATGTTGCTAAGGAAGAGAAAGTAAAACTCTAGATAGATTTTGTTTTGAAATACCTTTTGTAAAGTGAGAGCAGCCTAAAAAAGAAAGATACTTTGAGTATGGCACTTGCAGTAGTGTAGTAGAAGAGGATGAAACAGTACTGAGTCAAACCCATTTCTGTCAGTATGAAACGGAAAACTCAAGTAAAAGAACACTATGCAGCAGGTATATGTTGCTAAGGAAGAGAAAGTAAAACTCTAGATAGATTTTGTTTTGAAATACCTTTTGTAAAGTGAGAGCAGCCTAAAAAAGAAAGATACTTTGAGAATGGCACTTGCAACTAGAGAACAACTAGAGCAGAAAAGAAAAAAGTAGAGGATAATGTTATTGGGAGTCAACATAATGTTAAACAGAGCCATAAATTCTATTTCTGTTGAGCCAAAGCATAGGAACCTTAAACAGGAGAAAGATAGGTATTTTTATCTGCATTAAGTTTATATAGGAAAAGACCAGCAAAACATAAATAGGGTAGAGATGGCAACTGACACTAAAGAATACTGGTGTTAGCTGATTTTCTTAGGGAAGGAGTTAAACACCGAGACCCTAGTGCCTGTACTGGTAAGAGAAGAGGAATTTCAAAGCTGGCTGACCTCCAGGCAAGTCCAATAAACTTTATAAAAGCAGAGTGGGAAGGAGAAGATATTTTAAACAGAGCAAGACAAAATATAAATTGGGATGTTGGAGAATGAGGTCAACAAAGTGTTTCTACTTTTTGCCCCTAATTTGAATACAAACTTTATTACGCATTATAAGCAAAAACAATGAAGATGCGGTACACTGACTGCTGGTGCCCAAACCTTACAGAAGTCTAGTAATGAAATTAATACATAGTCATGTACTAGGAGCCACCTAAAGCAAGTATCCTAGCAATAATTTGCATGCCAGGAATTCTGACAAATTGAAATGTCAGAAGACAGGTTCTCACTAAGGTTTCAAAAGTCACTTTATTCGAATGCCTACTATCGATGCACCATTTGAGCATATTGCTGTGGACACTGTTCTCTGGGTTTCAACACATTTTGGTAATTTTGTGCTATGTAACCAAGTATTACAAGTCTGTTCCTCTGTGTAAGACTAATGCTAAATCGAGAGCTAGAGAGCTAAGCTTATTATTCTCCATAATAAGAATACCTGAGGAAGTACTCGCAAACCAAGGGACTCGTATATGTGCAGTGCACCTGCTATGCCAATGTTTTAAGGTCAGACAGTAGGAGGTTAAAGACTTCATAAATGTGTCAGGCAGAAGTTTAGCTATGAAAAGAGGTGAATAATATATAGAGAAAAAGAGGGTACAATGTTGATTAATGCCTTGTGGGGACAAGCAATTATAGGAAGCAAAGATATTTCTTGAGTTGATGTCTGTATTCAAGGAAGGTGGTAATGTCCCCTAGGTTTGGAAATAAGGCTTCCTACATTTGGGGTGCATTCTTTCAGTATCATTGTTAATCTTTGTATTTTTGACGTTTCTCTCACAAGATAGCATGTCTTTTCAATGCCGTGATGCATTCATGAACTTGCTCCAGAATACATTCAGTAATTGGAATAAGTCTCAGGAATGAACATGATCTACCTGTAAGTATAACTCCTGCTTCCATTGCAAGCTGATCTCAGAAAGACCAGTAGGCACATACATCTTTTGGTAACTTTTTTGTATGCTTTTTGGCTATTGCTTCCTTCAAGTATTAAATTTGGGTTAATTTGTGGTATCACTGCAGAAATGTTTTTGCTTCTCCTGAAGACATCAATAATTGCTCAGTAAACGTTTTTGGATCTTTGGTTTCTCGTGCTTATCCAGTTCAATATCGGTGTGTTTTTCTGGGTTAGGAAGCTGATTACAGGTGGCAGGGCCATCTGAGGTCCAGGTTGATAAACAATCTACAGTTACATCTTTCTGTATGGAAAACTACATGTTGCAATCTGGTAGGTATGGTGGTTTTGAGCAAACAGAGACTAGTGGTTTATAGTCCATTACCACAAGCAGTGACTTGCCACAGAGGTAAGTAGGATGGTGCTGAATTCCATACATAGTTTCAAGCATTTCAATTCAATATTATGGTTTCAGGAATGATTGTTAGTGTTTTGGAGCCAAAGGCTCCAATTACATCTTTCAGTGATGTCTGTCTCTAGAATTTAGAATTTTTGGATCATAATACTTTAAACAGCCATCGACAGTGACCAATGACATCAGTTATTTGAAGAATGCCTGCTAGCGAGTGCCTCATCTCCACAGTACACCATTTTTTAACAGAACTTGCATGGTGGTTGTTTTCTCCACAGTCTGCGTTGTGCAAGGTAATAGCTTAGCTTTGACTTTATTTGGGTCAGGACCAATACCACTACTTGTATAAAGATTAGTAAAAATGAAATGCTTGTTTATTTTATTTTGCTTTTGTCATTACTAATCATTAGTCCTGTTTTGGCAGCAATTTCTATCAGACTAATCAGATTTCTATCACAGAGTTCTTAATTTTCTCCTTGGACAGCCACATCATCAGTTGTGATGTGTACTCTGTGGAGAGCTTCAACAATTTGATCTATCTTGATCTGGAAAAGGTATTGGAATGCATTCAATGGAAAACTCCACCTTAGAACTAAAAAAAAAATCTGTTTTTTCTGTCTTTGTTTTCTGAGCAATTTTAACACATCAGAATCACTAAGAATGCCTCATAGAATTTTAATATTTTCCACAAATGGCTACCAGTGGGCTTAACATATCAACATGATCTTGTTTTTCTTCAACCCTTTCTCTTTCACATAATCCATTTCAGGTCTGCTTTATATGAGTCATGCTAGACATAACAAAATAGTGGTGTATTCCCATCCCGTTGACATGTAATGAGATTAGTGTCAGTCACTGTCACTTTGTCTTCTGTTTCGGGATTGCTTCTTTTTTTCCTGGAATTACACTTTTGTGTTTGTCTCAGAGCCCATTTTACACTGTACTAAGAAGTTATACAGCTGCAACCAAAAAAGTAGTTAAATTGCAGGCCTGTGTTCAAAGTATCCTTTTCTGGTCCAAGATGAATTGGGAGTACCCACACCATCCTGTTTTGAGGTGACAAAACTGTCACTGCACTCAAAAGATTCTTGCAGTTTCACATATGACAGATGATACTGGAAAGGAAAGTACTTGAGAATAATGCTGTTCTGTAGTGCCTGCAGTGAAAGATTTAATTTATTTGTTTTGTTTGTTTGTTTACTTTCTTTTTACCTGAATGTTGTAGAAAATGCTTTATTTTCATTTTGTCTATAACTAATGTCATTGTTGTTTCTCATTACTAAGTAAGTTTCAAAGCAAAATATGACAAACTTAAGTTTATTCCTTAAGTTTGAATAACATTTTTTCTGAAGCACATACTTGTAGCAGTATATTTTCTTGTTATTCTACTCACATAGCAATTTGATAAAGTACATAAGAATTACTCTTCTACAAACATGACTTCTTGATAATGACACAGTAAAATTAAGGTACTGGAAAATAATTCTATTCCCCAGTCTCTGCCATGGGAAGATATATATATATATATATATATATATATATATATATATATATATATATATATATATATATTTTTTTTTTTTTTTTTTTTTGGTGGGGGGGTATACTACAGGAAATCAGGAAATTCTTTATCAGTTGCATATTTTTTTTTAACTAATGTTATGTTCTTTTTTTCTTTACTATGCTGTTTTGCAATTTCTGCAGCCAAATATTTCCAATTTTCTATTCTTTACGTTTGGATAACTTTTTTTTTTTGAGGCACAGATGTTGTCTTCTGGCATTATGTTTTTCTCTTTTCACTGTTCAGCAAAACTGACTCCTTGAAAATGATACAAGCGCTACTTATGTTCTGGGCTCCGTAAGAATTAAAAATTACTCTGTGTACTTTTGCAAAAACTGCACCCCTGATGGTTACAACTGTCAGTGAATTGAGGCATGCAGCATCATGTTCCTGTTCCTCTAATTGAACTTGTGATATGTCTGGCAGTAAGTGGAGAGGACTAAAGTTCTACTTCCAGTGCTAAGAGTGCATGGTTTGAATCTTTCCATCTTCATTTTTGAGCAAGTCACTTAACAAGACAGTGCTTTGTGACAATTAGGAATTTGTGCTAGACTCTCTAATGGTCTCAAGGACTACATGTGCACCTGCACTTTTAAAGTTTGTCCTGTTTGTTGCATTTACCTGTTGAGGCTACACACTCAAGTGCGCTAGCCTGTGTTACATATTTATTGCATTTTCCTGCTGTTTGTTGCAAAAAAGAAAAAAACAAAAAAATTATCCTTGTTTCCCATCTTTCCTGACCTAGAGTAGTCCAAATACAGGCTTTGCTGTATTCTGGACTTTTGGAAAGTTCCTGTGTTGCCCATTTCCTTTCTTGGATAAAGGGAGGCTTCTTTGTTCACCAGTGGCAGTGGGGAGCTTAGATCAGCCTATCTATCCCTGGAGGAGTGTTCCCAGCACAATCATCTGGTAGTCTATTGGCCGTTTTGGGCCAATTTCTAGCTCTTTCAAGTCCCCCTGTATAAAACCCGCTTTGGCGGGATTTTGCGCATAGCACAGCATCGGGCAGCTCCGCTTAATTGGGTTTAAACCATTCTCGGCTCCACAAAGTCTGCTCTTCACTTTTTCCCTTAGAACTGATCTAGTTCTCATAATAAACACCCTATTCCTACTCTAAAGCCTGGCACTTGCTCACTAAAGCAATTATATAAGTCAGCACTAAAAAATTAAAAGCACTACACCCTCACAAACTCCCCTTGAGTACCTTGTTCCCCATTGGCCCTTTTTTCAATTATAAAGGAATTCCCAATACTATTCTAGCATGTCCAAAGGTCAGTTGTCAATCTCCTTTCCGGTCCAGCTGGTGAATCTGGGAATCCTGAGGCAATGTTACAACTGCCTCATGTACACAGACAATCCTCTCCTCCTCCCAACAAATTCCAACACATGTGACAGATGCATCCATATAGCCAAACTGGAGGCTAAGCTCTCTCAACTCAGTACTGGCATAACCAGTCAGGAGGAGAAGGAAACCACACTCACTATAATTCCAGTGTCACATAGACCTACCACGACAGCAAACCAAACACATAAACACACAAAAACATACTCGGAGGCTCTAAATAAAAATCTACCTAAGCAGCAGAGACCTCCAAAGCAGACACCCAAGCAACCGTTACCCCAAAACAAAAGACGTGCAACACATAGCTCACAAAGCCAGTGTGCCGAACAGTCACAGCCCTTAAAGCTAAACAACACACCTGATGCACTTGTAATACGTGACTCTATCATCAGGCACACTGACGTCCCGCTCACCAGGCTGAACAAGGAGAAGGTCATGGTGAGCTGCCTGTTGGGCGCTAGGATCCGCCACATAACACAAGCACTCCGGTCACTCCAAGGCAAGTACAAATATGACTCAGTCATTGTCCATGCTGGTGTGAATGACCTGAGACATACCTCCCTGGACTACATGAAAAGAGACATAGAGGAGATCTCTGAGCATATAGCCCAGGCTGGTATGACCCTGACCTTGAGTAGCATCTTACCCTCACCAAGATGCCACAATATGAAGACAAGATGATCAATTTCAACAATTGGCTTAAGTATTGGTGTCATTCAAAGGGGATCCAATGCCTGTCAGCCTGGGATGACATGCTCGACAAGCCACGATGCTTCGCTAGGGACGGCTTGCACCTGTCACCCCTGGGCTTTCGGATATTGGCAAAGGCTCTTGCCACCCCCATAGTGCCTTTTTTAGGCAAGGCTCAAAAGACAAACCCACCTCCATAGGTATCACAAGGGATAAGAAACTAAGAGTAATGCTACTCAACGCCAGAAGTCTAAACCTCAAGATGCACGCACTCGAAACTCTCCTTAGCATGGAGAACATCGATATCTGTGCAGTATCAGAAACCTGGTTCAAGGCTCCCGAGAGCACCCCAGCATTACCAGGTTATACCTCATACCATGCTTTTTGACCCCAAAACTTGGACCGAACCACAAAAGGAGGGGTAGTATCAATATTCGTCAAAGATACCCACACCTCCAAGTTGGTGGCACAGCACGAAGCATCAGAGACTATCCATGTGCAACTAACTGTGGGTAAAACTGCCTTCCAGTTTATAGCCTGCTACAGACCACCCTCCCAAACCCAGGAACCCCACTCGGCCTTCCTGAGAACACTGGAAAATATGAAGGTCTCTCCAAACACCATTATATTGGGCGACTTTAACTACCCAAACATAGACTGGGAGCATTACTCTAGCTCCAACACCCTAGCCCAAAGGTTCCTAGAATTTATAAACTCAAATGCTATGGAACAACTTGTTACCACTCCCACAAGAGGGGAAAACATACTGGACCTGATCATCACCAACATGGGGCTCTATGCTCCAGACCAGAGGTGTATCCCTCACTGGTAAGATCAGACCATAAACTAATCTCACTGGATATTCACATCCCGACCCCACCCCCTGCCCAGAAAACCACAGTGAAAAACTTCTCTAAAGCAAATTTCACACTCGTCAAAACCAAGGTGGAATCCTTCAAAGCCCCCGGGCCTGTGGAAAATATGGCCCAGACCGCAGAATCCTTTTATAAACGCATTCTATGAACACCTTCAGGAATGCATGGATCATGCAATCCCAAATAAAACCAAGACTCAATCCTCCAAAGGCAGGCATCCTGTCTGGTGGACCCCAGCCATAAACAAACTATACAATAGAAGGAAGAAGCTACTACATGATAGAGCAAAATCCCAAAAAGGGAAGACATCTCTGATCAGTATTAGCAAAAAACTACGGGCACTCATAAAATTGACTAAGGCCAGCTTCGAGAGAAAAATTGCACAGGACACTAAGGATAATCACAAGGCTTTCTTTAGTTATGTTAGGAACCTGGGTGGGAATTCCCAGATATGCTCAGAATTAGTCCAAAATGACAAAAAATACACCGAACCCACAGACATTGCCAACATCCTAGCTGACATGTTCAGCGCAAACTTCTCCCTCCCCACCAAAAGGGCAAATATCTATCCCAGCAGAGTGCTGCCCCTGACATCTCAGATGCTCAGGTAAGAGCCGCCTCTCCAAAGCAAAAACACAGCATCAATGGGACCAGACGGTGTCCCGGGCTGCGTCTTACATGAACTCCAAGAAGAGCTAAACCCAAACATAAAACTACTGTTCAGTCTCAGTCTTACTACAGGATATGTACCCAAAGAGTGGCGTACAGCAACAGTGGTCCCTCTCCACAAAGGTGGTGCCTCAACGGATCCTGGAAACTATCGCCCCATAAGCCTGACTAGCTTGGTTTGCAAAGCTATGGAAAGGATCATCATGAACCTCATAAATAAAGATATTGGGGACCTACAGACACTGGATGCTACCCAGTTCGGCTTTGTTAAGGGCAGATCCTGCCTCTTAAACCTGGTTGATTTCTTTGAAACAGTCACCAAGTCCATTGACGAGGGGAAGGTTGTCCACACAGCCTACCTGGACCTCGCAAAAGCCTTCGATACAATACCCCACTTGGGCATTATAGATAAGCTCACCAGCTTAAATATAAACCCCTATGTCACTAGATGGGTTGCAAATGGCTCAAGGACAGAACCCACATGGTTAGAATTGCTGGAGCCATGTCAGACTCCAAACCAGTTACAAGTGGCGTCCCACAAGGCTCAATCCTGGGACCTCTCTTGTTCGGTATATATTTCTTGTAGGTACAGGCCAACACGGAAGGACTGTGGCTGACCAAGTTTGCAGATGACTGCAAACTAGGCACCATAATCGACTCTCCAGCTGACACAAGCATCCTACAAAGGGGCCTCATAGAAACAGACAATTAGTGCCAGAACCATGGCCTCAAGCTAAACGCCAAAAAGTGTATAGTCATCCCCTTTGGCAAAAACAAAGTGCCCACAAATTACCACATAGGTGTTAATCCATTAAGTACGGAAGAAGTAATTAGGGACCTGGGGACCAAAGTTGATAGCAATCTCTCATTTGAAAACCACGTGGCCAAAGTGGTTAGAAAAACATTTTATATAGCTCACCTAATCATGAAGGGTTTCACATCTAGATCAGGGGAGGTCATCGTGCCGCTTTACTCATCCCTCATCAGGCCCATAATTGAGTACAATGCCCCTTTTGGGATGTACCTTACCAGACACCTGCAGCAACTGGAAAGACCCCAAAAGTACCTCACCAAGAGGATCAAAGGGCTGAAACAGATGCCATATGCTGCCCGGTTAAAGAAACTCCAGCTCTAGTCAGTGGCATACCGCCTGCTCAGAGGCGTTCTGTGCCTGACGTATAAAGCCATGTCCAACCCGGAATTAATGGACATGCTGCACCTCAGAAAATCCAAATCCCATCGAGCTACGCACTTGAGAGACTTGAACCTCAGCACTGAAATAAATAGGACATGCTGGAGGGACAGATTCATAACCCAGAGGCTCCCTTCACTCTGGAATAAAATCCCAGTCCAGGTTAGACAGAGTCCCTCATTGACTCTCTCCAAGAGGAATCTTGATGAGTGGATAGGAGATCATAGGTTTACCCCGGGTATCACTTCTGTGTCACTGTTAGACAGAGGCACAGTATACTAACCTTGAAAAAGGGCATAGCAAAATTCATTTAAAATGGGTGGCGAAAGCCAAACATACTCTGGCTAGGCTTATAAATGCCCTAGGGCAGATAGCCTAGTATGAACCTATGAAACTATGAGCTGTATATATACCTATGCTCCTATCCCTTTATTCCTTTTTCAATTCACATCACAACTATCACAGTACTGTTGCTGTGTTATGCTTTTTTAGTCTATTGTCTTTGGTGGCTGTGGGTTTCAGAAGTGTCCAAAAGAAATTCATAGACTTTCACTGCGTGGAACTGAAAATAAGTGACCTATCTAGTATTTTAATAACACATGACTTCAGACTAAAGTGAAAATAGAAACAGCAGGCCTATTTCATACATATGAGCCTGGAGCTCCAGCTCCATCACTCCCATTGTTTATTTACTTATTTGCATTTTTTTTTTACTGGGAAAGTCCAACTGGGGAAAAAAAAAATTTAATGGATACCCATGGAGAAAATTTCCATGGTTACTGTGATGAAGAGAGATACTGCCAGCACAGATATCTGGAATTTTGTAAATAATTATATGTCATTTGTGAATATCAACATGATTTATGTAAGATGCTTGTGTTACAACTGTATTAGAACTGTATGGCATGTTTATGTCAAACTGGTTTGTTCAGACGTGTGTTGAAAATGTATTTTGTGTTGGGAAAGCAAGCAGTTTTCACAGGCTCAGACCCATTACAGGGAACTGCTAAGCTCACTTTTTCCAAAACACTGGCTGTTCCTCCTCTACATGTTGTATTGGATGGTGTCTTTTAAGACATTTCTTTGCATCCTGATTCTGTATTCCCTTGTTGCTAGGAAGCCATACAAGTTTTACATAGTGCTTGAATCTCACAGGCACCTTCACAAAAACCCAAAGGCCGACCCTCCTGTAGTCTCCACTGAATCCCCAAAATATGTACCAAAGGGACCAACAAGACATCCCTTACATAATGACAGGGAAAGTAGATTATTATACAGATTTGGGAAGAAAGTTTATACCTCTGCCACCCTGTCAGAGAGCTTTGAATTGTAAATTCCATATTCTAAAGCACTTTGAATTTCTTCAGGACAAAATTGTAGCTAATGCAGACTCTATTACAGATAGAACATTATTTAAAGAAATCCAGGAAACAACCAGAGAAGCTTTACACATCTCCAGACACTCCCTAAAATGTGGTTATGATGCCTTAGATGCTTCTTGCAAACCACCTGCCATAGGTTCTGTCATCCGCAGACTTGCATGGCGCAGGACCCAGCCCCTGTCAGATCAGATAAAGGCTAAATAACTAGATGCTTCATTAGACAAGGGATTTCTTTTTAGTCCTCCAGCTGAACAAGTTTGTGAGAAGATGGATACAAAGAGAAGGAAAATTAAAACTTTAAAAGAATTTTACCTGTCTCTGACCCCAAGGTTCAGTAAGAATTAGCCTTCTAAACCTAGGCCTTATCCACCTATACAGGACAAGAGAGGCCTCCCTTTGACAAGACAACTCAGGAGATGGCAACCAGAACAAATATACATAGTAAGGGGCTCCAAAGAGCCAGCCCAGCACAGGGAACAACTGTGACTAAGTTCTACCCCAACCTCCCTTACCCCTACCCACCTTCCCCTCCAGGCCCCTGACAGGAAGACCGTCCTTCTTCCCAAACCAGTGGAAAACCATCAGCTGGAACTAGTAGGTCCTCAGCATCATAAAGACGCGGTACTATATCCATTTCAGAAAAATTTCACCCTTCTTGAGCATTCCAAAACCAACAAAAGAGCAAGAAAGTTTCTTGCCACCTGTACTTAGGGAGTTACTTTACTAAGGATACATCCAGCCTGGCCCTCCGGCACAAGAGGGAAAAGGCTTCTACGTAAGGTATTTCTAGTGTCAGTGGCCTGTCTTGGACCTCTCAGTGCTAAACAAGTTCCTCAACATCCCAAAATTCAAAATGCGTATGTTGCAAAAATTGTTGCCAATGATCTTCCAAGATGCCTGTATGGTCACTCTAGACCTAAAAGATGCTTACCTCCATGTCCCCATAACAGACCATCACAGAAAGTACCTGCAAATTATAGCAACAGGTTCCCAATTTCAGTTGTGTGCTTTGCCATTTTGGACTATCTACTGCTCCCAGAGTTTTCACAAAATGTCTAGTTCCTATGATGGCACATTGCAGAACTCCAGGGATTCATATTTACCCATACTTAGACTTCAGAGAAGATCAACTTCTGAGACTATAGATGCCTTGCAGATCACTGTAGACTGTTTTCAGATGGTGGGTGTCACCTTAAATCTTCAAAAATCTCAAACAAGGATCTTCTTTCTGGGAGCCTTCACAGATTCTGTCAGAAAGCCTTCTTTTCCCAAGACAAGATTACTTTCTTGACACTTCAAAGATGGCTGCACACTGATCGCTCTTCTGCTGTGAAAACAGAAGCTGGGGAAAGGAGTGTTTTTTTGAATGCAGTTACTGGCTAGTGAATATACTGCCTGGATGCCAGCAAATAAGAAATTTGGAAAACCTGATAGAAAATCAACCAGAAAAGGTGAGGAGAATATGCTCAGAAGGATTCTGCAGCTGTTCAGCAAAAAGAAATTCAAGCTTCAGCTTTGGTTTAAGAAATAGGGTCCAGTAATTTAGAGAAAAAAATAAATCAGATCTTCTCAGACCTGATTAAAATAAATTAAACATTGAAGGAATATATCAATTCAAGAAACAAAATGCTTGACAAAATAGAGGAAGCTTTAACTAGTCATTCAGATGAACCGATAAAACTGCAAAAATCAGAGGCTGACATGCAGAAAAAGCTGGCTGAATATGAGGTTTTTCAAGAAAAATTGTTTAAAAAAAATAGTAAAGTTAGAAGACAGATTGCACAGAGAAAACCTGAGATTTTCTGCTCTACCAGAGAAACAGGAAGGAATATACTGTATTAATTTTATGAAAGCACAAATAAGCAACTGGACTGATATTTCTCAGCAGAAGTTGTTAATTAAAAGGGCACATCAAGTGTATGTTCCAAACCTGACCGTGATAAAGCAGCCAAGACCTGTATTAGTAAAAAATGTAATCATACCAGCAGAAAGAGTTGATCCTGATGAAGTTGTAGCAGAAAGACACACTATTAAAATTAGAGACAGTAGAGAGTTTATAGAAAATGATTATTCACTGGACTCCAGGCAGAAGAGAAACAAAATGATCCCAGCAATCAGGGAGTGTCGAGAGGCAAGTGTAAAAAGCTGCTGTATCAGGCTTTCAAAGTGTTTTTTCCTGGAGGATCAAAGTTATTTTTTGACACAAAACAGGCTAAGGAGGAAATAAAAAAGTTTATCCAACAAAAGGTGAGTCAGCAAGTAGAAGGGGACTAAGTCTTATTCTTTTGATGGCAGGGTTCATAGAGAGACTTTACTAGTGAAACCTTTTCCAATGTTCCAAAGGAGGATGCTTAAAAAGCACATGAGTTGACTAGAAGAATCAGCAGTACGTTG
>NC_056737.1:694645369-694677869 GCF_019279795.1 Protopterus annectens | reverse complement strand
TGGGCATTTTATAGAGTAACTGATGTAGGATATAAGGTAGAGGTGAAATTTGTGGTATTAAGATGTTTGAGGAAATTGGTTCGTGTTTAAGGTATTATTGTTGTGACTATGTGAGTAGAGGAGTCCAGTAGATAAGGGCAGCTGTGGGAATTAGTAGTGAGACTAAAATAGGAAAGGTAATTGTGCAGGGGATTAAAAGGTAGAACTGCAGGAGAATGTTTATGTTTAGAGGAAAGAGGGGTGTATATGGTGAGATAAATTATACAGGGGACTGGTAAATGGAGTTTTGGTGAGGTAGTGTGGATTATATAACTGGGTGTGTAAATATGTTGGATGTTAAGTGATTGTGGGTGGGGGTTGATGAATTGTGGTTAAAGTATAAAGTTAGGATAAGTGGTGGTGGGTGGTAATTGGGGGTAGGGTAGGGGAACGGAGTGGGCAGAGGTGAGAGAGGGCGAATGGAGCAGGTAGGAACCTGTTCATTAAGACTTGGGCCTTCAGTAACCAGTCAGAGAAGCTGGGTTTTGCTTGCAGCCAGTGTAGTTGAAGACAAGAAATAGGCAAGTTAGTTTAATATTTTCTTTAATATTCTGATATAGGGGCATGTATACTTCTTCGTAGGGGATCAGTGGCAAGTAAAGCAGTGCTACAGTGTTGGTCTCAAAGTCGTGTCATAGCTTAGAATTGTTTCTTTTGAAATATAGACAGGTTTACTAGTACCTGTACTCATTTATGGGGTCATTAGCTGCTTTAGAATAAGCTGTTGAGCAGGGTCGTTGCAGTAGCCAGTAAGTAGTGTGATAAGATTAGGGGTAAAAATTACTGAGCAGTCACAATTAGAAACACAAAATGGGTGTTAAATTCTAGGTGGATACTGAGTCCGTTACTATTTGGTATCAGTAGCGGGGGGTCAAGAGTTTGGCCTTAGCTTGGTGTGGACACCACTTACAGGGCTCTATGCAGAATGACTTTAATCTTAGCATGAGAAGCAAGTACAAGATGGACATACTTGTATGCCTTTGTACTGTGGAAAAATACAGGTATCTCAAGATTGTATTTGAAGGGCACGAGTAGCAGGGGTCTTTTTCAGTGGGAGTGTTAGCCCTGCAAAGTAGTGAGCACACCGTGCAATGGACTGGAGAGGAGCTAGAGCAGTGTCCTCTAAAAATTTAAAAATCTAAAAAGTAAAACAATTTTTGTTCTTATTAGTGTTTGTATAAAACATTTAATAGGATCATAGGTTTATAGGAGGTTACTAGGCTAATGGCCCTGGGGCCTTACAAGCCTAGCCAAGAGTTTATCCCAAAAGAAAAAACCTCAGTCAGCACCTGTCGCCCCTGTTAATGAGAGACACAGGTGGAACCCCTGGGACAAATTTATGGTTTCCCATCCACTCAAAGTTGCGCTTGAAGAGGGTCAGCGAGGTACTCTGACATGTATGGGAAGTCTATTCCAGAGATGGAGCAACCTCTCGGAGACAAATCTGTCTCTCCAGCAATTTTGTTAATGTACATTAGATTTAGGTCTTTTGAGCAGGTAATGTGCAAGGAGTTAGAATTACGGATATGGAGCATCTCTTATATGGTAGGATCCGATTATTGCCTTGTAGGCAAGGCACAGATCACCTCTGAGCAATCTTTACGATACCAAGTAGAGTGATAGTGATTTGACCCTGTCCACATAGGACAGGTGTTGTAGGCCATGGATTCTGTTTGTGAGGTATTTTTGTGGCCTTTCCAGTTGGTGCAGGTATGGGGCATTATACTCCATTATTGGCCTAATGAGGGACGAGTACAGAGAAGTAATAACCTCCTTTTTTTCTGGATGCAATCCCTTTACTTATGAGATGAACCAAGTAAAAGGTTTTTCTGACCACTGCCACTACCTGATGGTAGAATGTGAGATTGTTGTCAACCTGAGTACCCAGGTCTCTCACCACTGGGTGTATGCTTGGGAGGTAGAGGCCATGTTTTTGCTGAATGGTATGATAGTACATTTTTTTCTGTTTAACTTAAGGCCGTGACTTTAGAACCAGTCATTTGTTGCTGTGAGATCCTCTTGCAGTATGTTAACATCATTTTTGGGGAGTCAATGACAGCACCCAACTTACAGTCATCTGCAAACTTGGTCAGCCACTGGCCCTTTGTCTTTGGCTGCACCTCTAAGAAGTAGATACCAATCAGTAGGGGTCCCAGGACAAATCCCTAGGGATTACCACTAGTGACAAGTCTGCTGTCAGAGGTGGAGATGCCTATTTTGACCTTGTGGGTCCTATCGGTGAGCCGGTTGGGAACCCACCTGATGAGATAGGAATTTACACCAAGTTGCATTAGCTTTTTGATGATGCTCGAGTGGGGGATTGTGTCAAAGGCCTTGGCCAAGTCAAGGTAAGCTGTATGTACTGACTTTCTCTCATCCAGGGCCTTGGTGACAGTCTCAAAGAAGTCAACCAGGTTCAACAGGCAAGATCTGCCTTTGATGAATCTGAATTGGGTGGGGTCAAGTGCTTGGAGATTGCCTATGTCATTGTTTATGAGATCCATAATAATACACTCCATGGCTTTACAGATCAGACTTGTCAAGCTAATGGGGCGATAATTCCCTGGGTCAGTAGTGACACCACAATTGTGCAAGGGGATGACAATGGCAGTTCTACTCTCTGCTGGAATGAAGCCTATACTTAGGCTGTGGTTGAATAGGGTAATCAATGGCGAAGCTAGTTCTTGCTGGAGATGGTGCAGAATACACCCTGGGATACTGTCAGGTCCCATGGAAGCTGTGTTCTTTGCCTTGGATAGGGCCTTTGACACATGATCTACAGAGATGTGAGGTCCAGGACAAGTATCAGGGATGTTGAATGGGCTTTTCGGGGGGGGTAGGGGATGAAGTTTGCTCTGAACCTATCAGCTTGCAGGTTGGCTAAGTCAGCAGGATTAGTGTAAGTGGTACTGTTAAGTACTAATTCAGAACAAACCTGGGCTTTGCCATGGAGGTTCCTGACGTAACCGAAGAAGGCTTTGTGGTTTCCCTTTGTTTCACTGGCAAATTTTTTTTTTTTTTTTTTAACATTTGTTAACCGAGAAAGTCCGACTTGGAACAAGCCAATTTTCAGCGGAGGCCTGGGGAGAAGGTGGCTTTCGAGGTTTTCACTAGTGATCTAATTTGCTTGTTGAGGCTGAAGAGGGAGTTTTTTCAATTTAGAATGTGTTCCTTTTTACCCTTGTTTAACAGTTTCTTTTGTTGTAAAGCCTGTTGATAGAGGATGTCCACCTGACAGGTTTGTGTTTCCTTGAGGAGTAGGTTTTCATTCTGTTGGGTATGGCTGAGTCCATGCAGTTGTACAGGTCCATGTATACTGCATTGGTGCACTGTTCAGCATAGTTGTCTGCATCCTCTGAGGGGGCGGTGGTGTGAAGCTACTGGTATCTTCCCTTAGGAGGTTGTAGTCAGCATTTGGGAAGTCTTTTAGCCTGGTTACGGGGGTGGGGGTGTTGGGTGAGATAGAGACTTTAAATGAGACAGACTGATGATTTGATCTCAGCAGGGAAGAACATACTATGGGAGTGGTGTAGCGGTCACTCATGTTGGTGAGAACCAAATCCAGAGTGCCATCTTTCCTTGGGGGATGAGGCGAGCTGGTCTAGTGTATTAGAATTGAAGTCAAGGAATCATTGGGTGAGTGCATTAGTGCTGGAACAGTTCACTCAGTCTATAGTGGGGAAGTTGAAGTCACCAAGGATCAGAGTGTTAGGGGTACCTTGATGGAGTCAAGTAGGAGGAATGGGTTTCCTGAGTCATGGAGGGGGGTCTTTTAGCTGGCTGTAACTTGGATGGGTGTCTTGCCAACTGTTAGCTGCACCTGGAGTAGTTCCAGTGTGTCATGCTGGCAAACCAGTCTGGAGATATGTCTGTCCTTAATGAAGATAGAGACTCCACCACCTTTAGTCTTTCTGACTTCATTTTGCGCTCAGAATGTCTGGAATGAGGTATAGCCTGATAAGGTAGGGGTGGTCTCCACAGCCCTGAAACAAGTTTCCGTGACCACACAGACATCAGCATCTTCCAGTGTGAAGAGAGTCTCCAGTGAGTGCATTTTCAGGTTAAGGCTCCTAGCGTTAGGCAGCATGACCTTCAATTTGCTTTTTGACAGATCTTTTATGTTGGAAGATTTGTCTTTGGGACATAGCCTAAAAAGGCACATTGGGGGAGGCAAGAGCCTTGGCAAGGATCCGGAATCCCAGGGGTGACAGGTGGAAGCCATCTCTGGCGAAGCATCGAGGCCCGTCAACCATGTCATCCCAGGCAGACAGGTACTGGATCCCCTTGGAAAGGCACCAGAAACTAAGCCAGTTGTTGAGGTCAATTATTTTTTGTTGGTATTGTGGTATCATTCGTGGTGAAAGTAGGATGCTGCTTTGGGCTAAGGTCATACCTGCCTGGGACACATACTCTGAGTGCTCTATCATGTCTCTCTTCATATAGTCCAGGGAGGTGCACCTCAAGTCATTCACACCAGCATGGACAATGACAGAGTCATACTTGTACTTGTTGTTGAGAGACTTAAGTGTGTGCATGATATGGCAGATTCTGGTACCTGACAGACAACTGACCATGACCTTCTCCTTGTTGGGCCTGGTGAGGGGGACGTCATTGTGTTTCACAATTGAGTCGCCAATGACTAGTATGTTTGGTTTATTGTTATGTCTTATGGGTTAGGTTTGTGAGACACTGGTATGTTGTCTGCTGTGTGTGATGTGTTTGGTGGTGTGTGTGGAATGTTTGTGAGTGTGTTTTGGGGGTCTCTGTTGTTTAGGTAAGTTTTTATTGAGGACCTCTGCATACGTGGATCTGTGTTGTGCTTGGCTATGTGATGTGGGTGGTGTGGTGTTGGTGCTGCCAATCTCATCTTTGTCAGGAGTACTGACTGTGGCATGAGAGAGCATGGATTCCAGGTTACTGATGTAGATGCATTCTTGCAAGTAGAAGAATTATGTGTTAGGAGAAGAGGGCTGTCCGTGAACATTCATCAGTTGCTACACTGTCTCAGTATGCCCATGTTGACCAGGCTGGCAGGAGAAACTGATGGGAGTTGTCCAGACATAGTGTTCTGAATACTTGGCAGACGTATGGAGAGAGGGTTTTGATAAGGGTTTGTCCACAAGAGTGTAGACCACAAAAATCCTTCTTAAATATGAAGTAACTGGCCTGAAACACAAGTGCTAAAACCAAAACTAAGATGCTTAGAATAGCAGATAAATGTAATCAGGCTACTAAAAAGCAGTAATAAATGCAGAATATGAGCACTTGAACATTTAAGAGCACACAACAAAGCAAAATAAGATAATAAAGTAGGTAGAATATAGTTACAGTAAGAGGAAGGAAACAGAAGATAATTTAAGATTAAGGGAGTTGGTCTTCCCAGATGCTGTCTGTGTACACAGTACACAGAGCTGATGAAATGGGACTGATAGGATTCTCCAAAATTAAAGAAACATGGGGTTAGTCCTTCCCAAATGATCTCACTGTACTCAGTTGAGTGAGCACATTAGATGGGTCTGGGAGGAGTGTCCAAAGACAAATTTACTGCAGGGGCGAGCATTTCTAAAGCCACCAAGTTTAAGAATACAATAATACTTGAGTGGGAGGATGGAAAAAACAAACTTCAGAAAGAGAGAGCACCAATATTCAATTAATATTCAATGAAACAAAGAAATAAATGCAGTCCAGTTTTGTTAACTATCACTGAAACAGAACAAGTGCAAAAAAATATACTTGTATCAGCTTTGTATGTCCAGATGGTTGTAAAAGTCACAGCCAGCTAAACAACTCTGCTACTGAGCACAAATACACAGACGTGTAACTATACCAGTAGTATAAAACAAAGGATAGACCCCCCCCTCAGGCTATCAGATAAACACAAAGCTTCACAGAGAGTAAAACAACCCCCACTGTGAAACCGACTGGCTTGCAACTCAAGTGCTGAACTAGCCCTGAGAAGCAAACTGCAGAGAGAGAGACCACTAAATATTCAATTCATATTCATTGAAACAAATAATACAGTACAGGTTTGATGTGGATACTTCCAGATTAGAACCATCAACGCCATCACCCATGCTAACTTCCCTATTCCACTGAAAAGTCTTGCCACCAGACCAAAGATGATCTAAACTACATGTTATTTACAGTAAAACGGTTTTCTGTAGTGTGTAGTCAGAGGTATTTTAAATGTGTGTGTGGGGAGTCAAGTACTTTTTTAGTTGCAAGAAGTATAGGTTTCACTGTATAACAAAAGAAAAAAGCTGGACAAAAGCAAGTTTAATGTTTATATGCTGTGATCTTGGGCTGCTGAGGTTGGGGGTAGGGTGTAAAGGTTCACTGATTATATTCTATGGAGAATTAGAATATGTTCTCTTTTTATTTTACAAGGTGAATGTTCATAGGTTCATAGTTTAGTACTAAGCTAACTGCCCTTGTGAGCCATTTTAAGCCTAGCCAATTATCCCTTGTGAGACTGTAACCCTGCACCTTGTGTTTGTAAGGCAAACACCTTAGCCATTAAGCCACCTGTTATTGCTAACCTTGGCTTGAACTGTAAACAGGTGGTTTTGTAAGCATGTAGGCTTTAAAAATATGACAAAATGATAAAACCCATGAAAATGTTAAGCTTCTCACAACTGTAAAGGTATTAGATGTTATGTGATCCTATCTCGCCTACATTCTGACTGATGGGTTCGGAGCCGATCCCTCGGCTCCGACTCGGCATGCTTATGCCAAAGAGCGAAGTCTCTTATTGGCTGAGCTTACTATATCCCAGGATGCACCACTACCAATCCCCCAGATCTCGTTTGCCGCTAACAAGTGAAGACGTGGTCTCGAGCTGGCTGAGCTAAGTAGTGATTATTTTCACTAAATTTTCTGTCAGGAATTTCTTTATTCTTCAACTAAAAGCTGTTTTAACAGCTATCTTGTGTTTAGAGTGCATTTGGTGAAATTTACTTGGTAAATTCTTGTGTTGTGAGTGTTGATTGACCAGGAGTACCTCTTGTGTGGAAAGGCCTTTCCCGGTCTTTTTAGTTGTTAGGTGACTTCTGTTCTGTTTAGGGATCTCGGATCCTTTATACTGCTGATAGTTTCTTTTTCTTTAAAAAGAAGGACAAAGCAGAGAATTTCTTTTTCTGTCATAATTACAGTGTTTGTACTGTGTTTGGCTAGTTCACTGTATAATTTACCGGAATGTCTCAGGTTCCTAGGCCTTCAGGCTTTGAAAAGTGCACCAAGTGCAACTTTAAAATGTCTATAACAGATGACCACTCTCTCTGTGTTTATTGTTTGGGTGCAAAACATTGGCAGGAGTCCTGCAGCGTGTGTCACGCTTTTTCCTCGAGGGTCCTCCAAGAGAGGAAAAAATAAACTCATATTAAAAGGCCTTATAAAACCCTCCTTTGAAGAAGCTTTAGCATCCTCTCCTTCTCCTGCTAAAAAGAAAAGGGCGTCGGCTCCGACCAGTCCGTCGGATTCGACCGCCAAAAGACATAGGCAGGTTTCTCCTTCGGCTCCAAGGACTTCGGAGCCGAGGGCGGAACGGTCTGCCTCGATGCCACCTGTCTCGACTCCTCTGGCTTTGGAGCCGATGGCTGGGGCATCGAGAGGCGGGTCACCTTCGTCGGCTCCACTGGTATCGGAGCTGATGAAGGTTATCCGCTCAGACACTTCCTCCTCGGCGCCGAAGCCCTCCTCGGCACCGATGGAAACTAGTTTGGGTATTCCTTCGGCGCCGATAGTCATCGAGTCGCCTCGGAGCCGGTCCCCTAGCCCTTTGGGGCCGTTGGAGAGGCCATCTCGAACCCGTTCAGTATCCTCTAGGTCATCGAGGATGTCAGATTCGGACATAGACAGGGTGCTCCAAAGACTGTTCCAGTCCCCAGTCTTTCAAAAATTTGTTTCGGTTCCGACCCAGTTGGCTTCGGAGCCGACGACCCATGCCCATGTCATTGCCATTCCTCCTAAGACCGCTTCGGCTCCGTCGGAGCAGGTGCTGTTGGAGCCGGTGGAGGTCTTAGGGTCGGCTCCGACCCTTACTCCAACCCCGGCCTTCGGGTCCGAGTTTGGTACACGGACTTCTTCAGCTGGACCCGGGGGTGATGTTTCGGGACCTATGCTGTCGGTTCCGAGCCTCCCTCTCGGTGCTTCGGCTGCGGGACTTCCATCTGCTATCATGGCTCCGGGGACCGGACACTCCCAGGATTCTGGGGGTCCGGCTTTCAGAGCTATGAGGAGTGCCTTGGCCAAGTCTTCTTCGGCCATCTCTCCGGCTTTACCGGCACCTTCCCTGGGAGTGGAGACTGGGTCTGGCAGTTCCCCTGTCCTTAGGCAGCGGAGCCCTGGGCCTGAGGTTACCCCATTGGGGTTCCCTCCTCCTGAGGGTTCTTCGGAATTGTCTTCAGAGGAGCCCCAAGGAAGAGATCGTGCAAGAGGAAGCACGTGGACTCCCCGAGTCTATTACATCGGACACTGATCTTGATGATGCGGAGGGGTCCCAAGTCATCCTCGGATGATGTCTCGTTTGCAGACATTTTAGAGATCCTCAAACAACGAGGCGGCTGGATATCCAAACCCCTCTGCTGATGAGTCAGTGCTTCTCAAGGCCTTTGGGGCTCAGCCCTCCGCCTCCTGGGTGTCTCCGCCCTTGACGAGCTCCTGGATTTGGTTTGTCGGAGGCGTGGGAACATCCAGATACCGTGGAACCAGTGCCTTCGCCCTAACAAATTTTTGTCTGCCCCACCCGAGAAGGAGTTCCTGACTAAAGGCGTGGCTGTAGATGCCATGGTGGTGGCATCTGCTACACAACAGGATGTGGCAGAGGCTTCAACGTCCGTCCATCCTCCTAATAAGGAGTCTAGGAGCATGGACGGTACGGAAGCGCACCCTGACTTCAGCGGCCTTTACTTTAAGGTCCCTGAATTATTTGGCACATTTTACCAGGCTTCAGAGGGATCTGGTCAAGGAGCTGTCAGATTCCCTCTCGGGTAACCTACCTGAGCAGCTAGCCCAGTCGGTTAGCTCTCAGTTGGCTATTCTTTCTTCAATTTCTAACTCGTCCATGAGGCTCATTTCATATGCGGCGAAGGCGGGTAGAGCGGCAGGCACAGGCGTGGCTCACGGAGACAAGCCTGGCTCCGTTGTGTCATTTTATGGAGACCTTCAAGTCTTCCTTCACGACGCTCCCTTTGATGGGTCCTCTTTGTTTGGACCTAAGGTTAAAGACACTCTTACCCGCTGTGAGCAAGAGGGAAAAACTTTATCTGCCGAGGTGCACGTTATTCCACTCCCTTCGGCCTTATCCCAAGGCTAAAGGAGGAGGGAAGATGTGGTTCCGCAAATCACGTAAGTTTTTCCTCAACAGCAGGAAGATTCCCTTCCAGAGGCAGAGGACGGGAAATTTTTCTGGGAGACGCCGTCCAGAGGCGGCAGAGGGCCCCGCAATTCTGGAGACCGCGAGTCCTTTCGTGGCTCTTCAGCCTCCCACACTTCATGAGGGATTGCCCGGCTGTGCTGCTCGAGCCAGTCGGGTGCCGTTTGCCAAGCACCTAAAAGCCTGGGAGTCTATCACCCAGGACAGATGGGTGCTTCGGATTATTGCCGGTGGTTACAGCCTTCCCTTCACACACTCACCCCCCGTCCAAAAATCCCGGACCCACCACCCAGTCAAAGGGAAATTGCAGCCGCAGAAGCTTTAAAGCTGCTAGAAAAGGAGTCATCCAACCGTCCCCACAGACCAGATCGGATCGAAATTACTCAAGGTTCTTTTAGTGCCAAAAGACAGGGGACCTGAGACCAATATTGGATCTCAGCAGACTAAACCAATCCGTCACGAAATCCAAATTCCGAATGGTCACGTTACAATCCATTCTCCCATTGTTGGAGAAGGATGTTTGGATGTGCTCCATAGATCTCAAGGACGCCTATTATCACATACCGATACATCGGGCGTCCAGGAAGTATCTGCGCTTCAGCCTGGGAGACAGTAATTTCCAATTTTGTGCACTGCCCTTTGGTCTCACCATAGCCCCCAGGGTGTTCACCAAGTGTTTGGCAGTAGTAACTGCTCACCTGAGGAGTCTTGGATTCCAAGTGTTTCCCTATCTGGACGACTGGCTCCTGACTGCCACCACCAGTCATCTACTAATGGAAAACCTCAAAGCCACCATTTCCCTGGGTGCTACCCTGGGAATTACATTCAATTGGTCAAAGTCTGTCTTGCTGCCCTCTCAGTGCATAAGGTTCATAGGAGCAGAGATAGACTCAAAATTGATGCACGTTTTTCTTCCTACCGAAAGGATTCAAACTTTACAAGGCAAAGTTCAAGCCCTGCTTTCAAGATCAAAGGCCCCAGCCAGGATGGTCCTGCAACTTTTAGGTTCGATGTCTGCCACGGTTCTCCTAGTTCCTCTGGCAAGATTGCACATGAGGATTCTTCAGTGGCTATTATCGACTCAATGGTCCTTTCAGGATCTTCCCCTCAATCACCCCATTATGATTACAGAAACGTGCAAACGAGACCTTCGCTGGTGGCTTCAGCCGTCCAATCTGAATCAGGGAAGTCCTTTTGTTATCCCTCCGGTGGTCACCCTGACGACGGATGCCTCCCAGACAGGGTGGGGGCATTGTCTGGGCAGGTTAGTTCAGGGTTCCTGGCTTCCAGACAAACCTTTCTCCACATCAATGTATTGGAGATGAGGGCTGTACTTCTGTCCCTACAAGCCTCCACAAGTTTCTCCCTCAGGGCATTATCGCTATCCACACAGACAACATGTCGGTGGTCTGGTATCTAAACAAACAAGGAGGGACCAGATCTTACCCCCTTTGCAGAGAGGCCATGAGGGTGTGGGAATGGGCTGTAGCTACCAGCCGTTTCTTGGTAGCGACCCACATTCCGGGGAAATCCAATATATTGGCAGACAGATTAAGCAGGACAATTCTCTCTCCTCACGAGTGGTCCCTGAACGAAACAGTAGCAGCTCAGGTTTTCAGGAGATGGGGACGCGTGCTGCGACCTGTTTGCAACACCACAAAACACAAAGTGCAAAAGGTTCTTCTCCTTGACTCCACATCAGGGGGAAGCAGCTATGGATGCTCTAGCACAACCTTGGCCAACAGGGCTGCTTTATGCCTTTCCTCCAATTCCACTTCTCTCCAAAGTCATTCAGAAAGCTTCTCAATTGGGGTCCACAATGATACTAATTGCTCCACTGGCCTCGTCAGGTATGGTTTCCTACCTGAAGAAACATGCGGTGGACGATCCTTGGTTTTAGATCTAACTCTGGATCTGCTAATTCATCAGTCGGGACGACAACACCAGTCCCTTCACACTTTGAAGTTGACAGCTTGGCTCCTCCACTTCCGACTTTAGTCAGAAATCACACCTTAGACCCGGAAGTTATTCACATTTTATCTTCGGCCCACAAACCCACCACTAAGAAATTGTACCTCAGTAAGTGGAAGAGGTTTGCTATCTGGGCTCAACTCAGGGCTTAGACCCTATCACTGCCCGATCCCAGAGGTTTTGAAATTTTTAACATCCTTGTTTAATCAAGGATCTTCAGTCTCTACTATTAAAGTCCAACTGGCAGCTATCTCTAAATTTCACGAATTCATGGATCCACCGTTGATGAGCAGCAGATTATGCAAAACTTTCATTAAAGGTGCGGGGCTGTTAAGACCCCCAGTTTTTCATCCTGCACCTCCGTGGGATCTTGATTTGGTGCTTCGTGCATTGACATCTTCCCCTTTCGAACCGGCTGCTACATGTGAGTTAAAATATCTGTCTTGGAAAACTGCCTTCTTAGTTGCAATTACCTCTGCAAGAAGAGTTTCAGAGCTTCAAGCCCTATCTATCAAACCACCGTACTTGATTTTTCACAAGGATAGAGTATCACTTAGGCCTAACCCATCTTTTTGTCCCAAAGGTCTGTTCTAATCTCTGTCTCCAACAATCTCTAGAGCTACCAGTTTTCTTCCCAAAATTCTCCAATGAAGCAGAATACACTCTCCATAAATTGGATGTTCACAGACAATTGCGCTTCTATCTAGACAGGACTCAGCAAATTCGTAAATCAGACCAGTTGTTTGTGTCCTTCTCAGACAATAAATTGGGTAAAACCATCACAAAAGCTACTATCTCCAAATGGATTAGAGATTGTATAACTCAGGCTTATTCCTCTTCAAATAAGCAACTTACAACATCTATCAAAGCTCACTCTACCAGAGCTATGGCTACTTCTATAGCTTTTCATTCCAAGCTCGCTATTTCTGAGATTTGTGCTGCGGCTACTTGGTCCAATCCGCACACTTTCATTTCCCACTATAAATTGGATGTGGCATCTAAAGGGCGAGCATCATTTGGTTCCACAGTACTCAGGAGTGTTTTCCAGTGAGCCAGCCAGGATTCAGGTGCTAGGGACGCTGTCCCATCAGTCAGAATGTAGGCGAGATAGGATCACATAACATCTTTTAGTTATGTACTCACCATAACTTCAGATGTTTGGGATCCATCTCGCCTACATTCCTAATACCCACCCTCCTTCCCCCGGCCTTGGAGATCAGAAGAGATTGAACGGTTTTGAGTTCTACTGTTTTATCTTGTTTCTTCTGACGATGTTATATAAACAGTGCTTGCATGTGTGCATGTATGCGGACAAACTAGATCTGGGGGATTGGTAGTGGTGCATCCTGGGATATAGTAAGCTCAGCCAATAAGAGACTTCGCTCTTTGGCATAAGCGTGCCGAGTCGGAGCCGAGGGATCGGCTCCGAACCCATCAGTCAGAATGTAGGCGAGATGGATCCCAAACATCTGAAGTTATGGTGAGTACATAACTAAAAGTTTTCTTGTTTTCCACTGGCAAATGTTCAGTGAAGTTGAGATGTGTGCAGCTGAGAGCAGCTGTGGATTCTTTTATGAGTGGAATTTACAAAAACTCATGGCTGAGTACATTTCCATGTAGACAAGCAGTTAATCTTCAGAATTCTGAGTATTCTTTACTGAGGGGAATGCAAAATGTAAAGGTACAATGGCAAGCAGTTCAGTAAAAAAAATTAATTTTGAAGCTATGGGAATTGAATAAGCGGTAACAATCTCTCCAACAGCCTTCATGTTTTAATGCAGTTAATACAACAGTGTACAGTTTAGATTTATTTAAGGATAGCCAGTGCACTTTTTCTTAGGATTAAAAGTTAATGTTTTCTGAAAACATACAAGATGTTTTACATATTTGGGAGGGGAGAAGTTTAAAAAAAATAAACAGCAATCAGTGTAAGTGGGAGCACAGGCTGTAGCATGTGCTTTAGCATGGGTAACCTTAATTTTAAGGTAGATGATTCCTGTAGGTGCAGCCATCAATTTGGAGCAGTTGTTCCCTTCTGCAGAGTTAAACTTTGTGTTTTGAAGATGTACATAGTTTTATGTGTTTGTTCCAAGTTAATAGGGGATAAGGTTGTTTTCTGTTTGAACGTTTTCATTAAAATAAAACGTCTTGAAAATGTTATATGGGTTCAAATGGAGACGAGAAGAAACAGCTGTTCAAAAGATCAGCCTGCCAAACATTAGTACATGCATGTAACACAAAAGCTGTAAAAAAGCTGGAAATAAAAAAAATATTGTTATGGCTATGCTGCCCATTTTATCCCTGAACATGAATGGCCTTACAGGTTTAGATAAAAAGAAAATAGTATTGAATTTTATTAAGAAATATGGCATGCAAATAGCAATGCTACAGGAAACACTTTTGGAAAGAAATGAGCATGTGAATTTGACAAAGAAAGGATTTCAGAATGGATATTCATTAGAATATCAGGGACAGAGAAAAAAAGGGAGTAATTATACTAATTGCTAGTGAAACACCAGTAGTGATAGATGAGGGGAAAAAGGAAAAAATGGTAGATTTCTGGTAGTAAGGGGCTATTGGCAAGTGAGGAGGATTACAATGGCATGCATTTGTATTCTACTGAAAACTGCTATTATGGAGCTTAAGAAATTTCAGGAGAGAATATTAATTATTGTTGAGGACTGGAATTCCATTTGCAATATTGAGGATGTATCAGGGTGCCTAGAAGAAACAATGTAAGAAAACAGGGTAGATTTCTGAAGAGATTTACAAAAATATTCAGTCTGGAAGACATGAATTCAGTAGTAGGAACTTGGACAGAATGACATATTATTCCCCAAGGTACAATAACTGGGCTAGATTAGATATAAATTATATTTCACAGGAGCATGCACATTTAATTGAAAGCTTCAACACACATCCAATAACTTTCTGATCATGCACTCATAAAAACTAAGATAGAAATGCAGCGTAATGAAATAAAAATAAGACACTGGTGTTTCCCACCTACCCGATAAAAAGAGAGGAATTTAAGGAATGGATAGTAGAAATCATTTGAGAGTTATTAGGGAAGACAGAAATATCTTCAGACATTATAGCTAGTGACTAGGATAAAATGAAAATGGAGTTTAAAAATAGGGTCAAAATAAAAGAAAAAGAGATATGGGTAAGAGCTAACAGAAATTACTTAGGGGCTGATAAAGGTTAAAGTATTCCAGAATAAGGGTAGTCTTGCAGAACAAGAGAAGGATCAAATGCAGAATGCTAAAGAGAAAATAAGGGAATATCTGGATAATACACAGGAGTTTAGAAAGATTGCAGTCAAGCAACTACTTTTTGATAACTCAAGAGTACAAAATATTTTAGCACAATGACTTAAGCAATAGAACGTTGAAAGGGTTGTTGCCAAATTTAGGGAACCTATAACAAGAAAAGTAACCAGAGATCCTGTAGAGGTTTTAGAGAAGTTCCAGAAATGTTATGAAAATTTGTATAAAGCAGAGAAATGTGGAAATCAAGTACAAATGGAAATACTTATGGAAGACTTAATTATGCCAAGGTTAGAGGTAGATGAGGCTTAACTGTCAGTTAAGATTGGAGGCGATGAGATAAAAACAGTGATGTATAATCAATCTTCAGGGAAGCCTCCTGGAACAGATGTTATGTTATTCCTCTGGAAGTTTTGAAATTAGGAGGGAAGAAAGTGATAAAGATCTGGAAGCTTTTGTTTAACACTATTTTAAAAGGAGGGGAAGCGCCAATATCTTGGAAGAGTACTGAGAGGGGAATTTTAAGTGAAAGAGCTGCTCTGGTAGAGTTTTTAGTTGAATCTAGAACAGATGCACATGTTTAAAAGGGGGTAATTAGCAGGGCATATAAAATATTGCATGTTAACTATAAGAAGCAATCAGATGAGGTTAGAAAGGATTGGGAAGCGAGACTGAAAAAGCAGTTTACAAGAAAACAATTGGAAGATGTGTATGGCTCCCAAGTATGCAACCAAGTCCAGAAGGTTTAGGATCTTTACTTGGAAGTGTTTGCATATGGATTTTTATACCCCAAGCAGACTGCAAAGAATTTTTCCTCAGGTAGATAGCAAATGTTGGAGGTGTTATGGAGAAAAAGATGTAACTGGGAACATATGTGTAATGATTTAGCAGATTTTTAAAAAATCCCTGTGGAGTACTGTATCAGAAATATTAGGTGAACAAATGGTTGTAAGTAAGGAAATAATTGTTTTGAACTTGGATACAGAATCTGAATTGCCAAGAAAAAGGCCTTATTAAGTTTAATTCTGCTGACTGCCAAAAAAGCAGTAACTGAAAAATGGAAATCAAAGTATGCACCAGCTATATTTGAGATATTAAATATTATAAAAGAGGTAAAAGAACTGGAATAAAGATCTTTAGAAAAGGGAATGAGCAAATTGTGTAGAAGTAAATGGATATTGTATGAACAATACATGCATAATAATGTACAGGAGGAGGAGGAGTGAGGTTTAAGGGAATGCAGGCATTCAGCAGTTTTTTTTCTAATGTTGAACTGCTAATAGTATCAAAGAAAATATATGTGATGTATATTGTATTTAAATGGAAAAATGTTAGCATCATTTGTTTTCTTTTCTGTTAATGTACGTTTATGTCTTGTGATAATTTAATAAAGGTGTTTTAAAAAAAGCCATACTTCAGCAATATCCAAATTTAAACAGAAAAGTAATTTTGACATTACAGTTGTGAGTCCTAGAATTATGAAAATAAAACAGCAGAACTATAGGCTATCTGACCTGTCTGCTTACAGAGCAACTCATCACTGCCTGAGGATACTGGGGTACATGGCATCCTCTAATCTTATGATCCCACTTGCAAAGTTACACATGAGGATACTTCAGTTGTTCCTGAAAAATGCTTGGGAACAGCATTCCCAACCCTTGGAATCCTTACTGCCTATCCTTCCTTACCTGAAAAAGGAACTCCTGTAGTGGAAGAGCACCACACAGAGGAACCCCAGGGCAAATTTCTCTTTACCAGAAGGAGACAGTTCAGGGCATAGCTTGAGGGGACCCAGTTAGGTTCCTAAAAGTACAGGGTATGTGGTCCCCTTGACAGAGAAAGTTGCACAGAAATCGGAATAAGCTACTAGCAGTCTGCCTGACCAGAAAAGCTTTACAACAGAACTTAAACCCAGGGAAGCTACCAATCTCTATAGACAACACCACAGTTGATAGACAAGCAAGGAGGAGCTTTGTCTTACTCTCTGTGCAGCCTTTCCAGAAAAATTTGAATGCTGGCTCAAGAAGTAGGGCTAACCTTCATAGCTTCTTATATTCTGGGTCAGAACAATACCCTGGCAGATTCTCTAAGCAGGGGCATCCTAGATCCCAGTGAATGGATGATGAAGAGAGAGGTCTTCCTGGACCTAGCCATACAGTGGGGGTTCCCCCTCAGTAGACTTCTTTGCATCTCACCACAACTAGCAACTACAGCCGTTCTGCTCCAGAATACAACAAATAGGAGCATAGAAAATAGATACATTCTCCTTCACGTGGACAAACTGGTTCCTGTATGCATTACCACCCGTACCCCAGATCCCTTGGTACTGACAGAAATCAGGGTGAACAAACCCAGCATAATCATAGTGGCCCCTTCTGGCAGAGAACACTGGTTCTCCCTCCTCCTAACACTCAGCAAGGGAGATTCTGAATACTACTGCAGAAAGTAGATCTCTTAATCCAAGCCAAGGGATCAGTCTCCCACCCACACCTAGCCAGTCTGAAGTTAACAGCCTGGAAGATTGTGTTTTGACACCAAGGAATGCATCCCATCCCAAGGACATACTACTCATTCTAAGGGAAGCAAGGAGGTCCAAAACCAAGAAATCATACCTGGCAAAATAGAAAAGATTTTCCACCTGGTGTGTCAGCAAAAGCTCATGGCCGAAATTAACTTAGTCTTACAGTATCTATCAGGTCTCTTTAGACAAGGGCTTTCCTATTCCAGCATTAAGGTACATGCATCTGTCATATTAGCTTTCCTCCACTGTACTTCACCTATCTTCTTGCACCCCCACATAAAACTTTATCTAAAAAGGTTGATTCACTGGAGGCTACACAGAAGGAATACTGTTCCGGCATGGGATCTAAATTATGTGTTAGAAAAATTTGACCTTGCTTTTTTTCAACCTGCTGCCACTGCCTCTCTAAAAATGCTCACCTGAAAGACCACCTTTTTTGTAGCTGTTATATCAGCTAGGAGAGTTTCTGAACTACAAGCCGTCATGTGTAAAGAACTTTTCACTGTCTTCTACAGGGATAGGGTCACCCTCAGAAGAAAACCCATCTTTTATGCCTAAGGTGGTATCAGAACTTACTTTAAATCAGGCTATCCACTTACCAGTATTCTTTCTGAATCTACAGAACAAAGTAGAGCAAGTCATCCATTTTCTTTTCTTCATTACTCTCAGCGTTAGGAGCATGCCTAACCATGGGCAGCTGCAGAAGTAGTGTGCAATGATTCTGCTTTGCTAAGTATGCAAATGAGAAATCACAGAATTCCTCATGGGTGGAATTAATGATGCACCTGATCTATAAACTGTGCAACCATCACTGACCCAAATTTTGAGATGAGTTTAGACTGGTGATAACATGATAATTTATAAGTTGCCCTTCATTGTATTGATCATTGTACCTCAAAGCAAGGTCAGCAGTGCAGAGACTGAAATGTGCATTACAAATAAATGCTTCTATGCCTGAAGTACCACAGTTGACATACAGGTGGTGCTGCAGTTTCTAACCGTGAACAGATGTTTGTGTGCTGTTGGACTGCTTAAGAGTCAGCACTGGGCTCTATGTTGGGCTCAGACATGTCAGACTACTCCAGGAAGTGCTTGCAAATTTTATTAACTATTTATAGCACAGAGAGAAATATTCCAAACTTTGTGTGTGGGGAGGTGTACTGCCTGTATTTTCAGTGGGCTCAGAATGTGGCAGACAATGCCAGGAGCAAGTAAAGCAGTTCATTATCATGTAGTATTTGCAAATTGTATTACCCATTTTTGCATATAAAAACCTGTTCTGCACAGTGTATGTGGTGGAATGCTACATGTATTTTCAAGGAGATCTGTCCTCAAACCTATGCCAGTCATGAGGACATGCTGCAGTGAAGAGATTGGTGTGGTGTAGATGTTGTGCTGGATACCTCTGCAGTGCTACCTGATCTTTTAGAATACTGCCAAATGTAAGTTTGCCTGTACAGTGGCAACCAGTACCCAGTGTGCTACAATATAGTCCATACTGTGTGCTTGTGAGGGGTGTTGCATTACAGCACACATTACCAGACTGAACAATTCATTTTCCACATTATTATTTGGAGCCCAGCATATTTTTTATTGTTTGATCTATTGCATTTTTTTAACTTGGCCCATATCTCTGCCACTCTTTCTGGGAGACCAAGAAGCAGCACATTTGCAAATCAAAAACATTATGTTCAGTAAGGATTACAAGTGACAGTAGAAATAACAGAAAGTAATACAAAAATGAAATAAAATCATTTCTGTAATTAGTACAAAAGGTAGAAAATAAGCAAAATAAAGTAAACAAAATTGCAGTACATAGTTACCCTAAGTGCACTGGATTAAGAAATCTGATTTCTAATAACTGTATGGCTATAGTACTTCTCTGAAGAGCTCACAGTTGATTAGACCACTGAGTAGTACTTCAGAAAAAAAAAACTTTGATCCTGTTTTTGTGTATTGTAAGGCCTTTCGTGCCTCTCATACCTCCTTGCAGATGGAGACCTCCTCCAACACTAAAGCATAATGAACTCTGAGATGGCCTCATCTCAGGGAAGGGGATGCAGCAACCTTAGAAGGATTACAGTTTGGTGATATAAGTGCAGATGATCCATCTTCAAAAGAGTGGTCTTCAACCGAATGGCTGTTTCCCTTCTACTTGAGACCATCAGTTAAATTTGTACATCTGCAAGTTACAGAGTAGAGATAACTATCATCTGTTAAGATGCACTTAGAAGTATGGATTACAGCAAATGAGTTATTTTGAAAGATGTCATTGCCCAGATACAAAGTGAGGTTAAACGTTAGGGTTGCTGGAATTTAGTTATATAGTTTTAGTGGCCATAAATCAGTAATGAGAATGGAAGTCATTTGACGGGGAAATATGTAACCTGATGAGGTGTTGCCCAGACCTAGTAAGTGAACCAGCTTCTTCCTGTATATACTGCTGACTGAGCAGCCAGGGTTCTGGATACATAGAAAATAAAATGCGAAGACATTTAGAAAATTGATTGCTATACTCTTTTGTTTTGAATCTGTGGGCTGTGAGTGGGTATGTCTAAATCAGGGATATGCAGACTTTTTAGCTCGGGGACCACTTGCCATACTCCCACAGGTGTAGGGGATCACATTACCATGTCCAGCATGTATTTGTCCATTCAATAGAGTTTGTTACAGGACATACTGAGAGTCAGAAAAAATGCCTCCGTAAGCCAGATAGTGGTCGTAGGTCTACCTGTTGGACATTCCTGGTCTAAGTGGTTAGTCAGCTGCAACTTTGCAATTTTGTTTTTGGCCATACGTATATTTTTGCAGTCTACTTAAGTGCTTCTGTTTTAATTCTAATATAATTTTCGGACTCTGTAGAGTTAGCTGTGTGTATGTGTGTGTGTGTGTATATACATGCACACACACACACACACACACACACACACACACACACACACACACACACATATATATAAATATTTCTTTTATTCTTAAGATTTAATTAGTATCACTACACTGAGAATGACACAGGAAAAGTGACTGTCTGCAATTTTGACACTGTTTTATGGTTCACATGATGACCTTCGATGTAATGTAAATGTATTGTAGTGTTTGTATAAATGGACAATTTCCAATTATTTTATTATTTATTAGCAGACTACTTGAAAATGTTCTTAAAAGTTTTTTTTTTTTCTTCATAGGGCTATAATTTCTTAGAAGATGCCAAGACCAAACCACAGTGACTATGTTCTCCTACAGCTACACAGTCAGAGAGAATGGGGGTTTCTATGTGACTGTTGCATTGCAATTAATGATATTTATTTCCGTGCCCACAAGGCAGTGTTGGCTGCTTGCAGCTCTTATTTTAGGATGATATTCATAAACCATCAGCACATAACGGAGCAGCTCAATCTAAGTAATATGAAAATAAGTGCAGAATATTTTGACCTTATTTTACAGTTTATGTATCTCGGAAAAATAATGACAGCACCTTCAAACTTTGAGGAATTCAAAGCTGCAATGGCTTACTTACAACTGTATTACATTCCTGAATCCCTAGATGAAATAAGAGATACAGACAGTACTAATATAAAGTATTTCTCTTCATTTTTAAGTAATCTTAGTAACAAAATGATATTTGGTGTGCGAATGTATGAGGACAAAAGGACAGTAAATGTAGAGGGCACAAGTAGATGGTGTCCAGAGCAAAGTCTCATGGTAAAAGCTGTGTCAAGCCAAGAACCAGAGGAAGCAGTTTTACATGCTGGGAAATTTCATGATCAACCTTATGATTTATGTAAAAAGCATAGTGGGCCAAAGGCTCCTAATCCCAAGGAGAGAGTAGCACGGCGTTTTGGAAAAAGTTACACCTGTGATGGCTGTGGATTTGTATTCAGCTGTGAAAAGTTGTTGGATGAACACATGTTAACGTGCACAAATGCACATTCCTTTCAGAAATTAAAGGCCGACTGCACTGAAAAGACTGACCTTAATAAATCTGAGTCACTGGTTTCCATATCTTCTCTAGCTCGAGCAGGGCGATATTTGAGAGGCAAAAATCGGATTACAGAAGCGCAAATCACATTGACAGAAAACAGTTTAAATAACCATTCAGTAACTGAAAGACTGAGTAAGGACAATGATATATCTGAAGAGAAGAATGCAGTGGTTATTAAGGTTGAGCCAGAGGATGTACCAGCTGCAGATCTCTCTGATATTAATGTTGTTAAGGTCCCTAATAATGACAGTGATGATTCAGCAGAAAATGAGGACTTTGAAGATGATGATGAGGAAGAGGATGAACATGAACATCAGTTTGAATTTTATGCTGATGAAGAGGTTTCTGGAAAGAGTGTAGAAGAAAGCATGAAAATAGAGTTTCCCAACAAGTCAGATAGTAAAGAAAGAGACAATGTAGATGAAAGGAATGTAGATAACACCAGTAAAGTTTTAATCAATCAGTCTTGTGAGCTGTGTGGTATGGCTCTGCCAGAAGATGACCTGTCTTCTCACTATATATCTAGTCACATTGGAAGTATATGTGCTTGTGGTAAATGTGGCCAAATTCTGGTTAAAGGTAGGCAGTTGCAGGAACATGCAGAGACATGTGGTGAACCACAGGATTTAGCAGTGAATGGTTATGGAAATGAAGACCCCAAAAATGCATGTAGAATCAGCAGTGCTGAACAATTTGTAGAAAGATTCAGTGCAATAAAAAAGACTGGCATTTCAAGCATGCCAGAAGACACAGGTAGTAATTTTAAAACTAAGAGCTTGTTAAAGAGCCAAATATATAAGCACGTGGCATGCCCCTATCGTTGTCCACATTGTGGGCAGCGTTTTGAAACAGAATCTCTTTTTATGGATCACATGCCACATTGCATGGAGCAAGATATATTCAAAAGTGCTGCTGCAGAAGATCACGAAAAAGACCACAGAAGAAAGCATTTTTGTAACATTTGTAGCAAGGGGTTTTACCAACGGTGCCATCTAAGAGAGCATTATACTGTTCATACAAAGGAGAAACAGTTTGTTTGCCAGATTTGTGGAAAACAGTTTTTAAGGGAGCGTCAGCTGCGACTTCACAATGATATGCACAAAGGGATGGCTAGATACATTTGCCCCATCTGTGAGCAGGGAAATTTCAGAAAGCATGACCATGTTCGCCATATGACATCTCATTTGTCAGCTGGCCAGACCATATGCCAAGTCTGTTTTGAGATATTCACAAACAGTGAGGAACTACAACAACATATGGATAGTCACCTGTATGTTTGTGGAGTTTGTGGGGCAAAGTTTAATCTGAGAAAAGATATGAGGCACCATTATAATGTAAAACATTTAAAACGAATATAAAATGCATATTCGGTTTCAGAAAGCATAAAACCAAAGCAGTATCACACTGTAAAATGTGATGGAAGGAGTACTATTTTTGACAAATAGGACTCCTGATTTATGTCCTTGAAAGCATATACAGAGCCTATACTACATATTTATCATAACTTTGTGTATGTAACTCTAAAACAGTTTATCTGTGCTTTTAGTGTTGTAAAGAATGTTACATTTGCAAAATTTTTCACTTTTTCCTTAACTGTCCTAGTTCTAAAAGCAACAAAGACTATTGCATAATAATAATCACACCATTTTATTGTTTACACAAGCTGCATGGACCAAATATCCACTGTATGTTAGTAAAATAATATAATGACTACTATATGCTAACCAGACTCTTCCTTTTAGAAAAAAAATAACTTGGAAATAACTACAGTTTTTGCATTTACCAAACTTTTTTTCATGTTAGTATGCTCAGTGGGCATTTTAGTTGTGTACATAGCATTGTTAATCAAGGTTATGTTATAAATCATTTTTAGAGAAAGTAAATTAAGTGACTTGTCATTGTCATTTTCCTAGCTTTGTTGCATTTATTTCTTTTTTACTACATTTTTATGCAAGGCTGTTTTTTTTTTTTTTTTCTATTCCTGGAAGGATGCTTCCCATAAGGCTAACTGCTACCCAGCCATGACCAGTCCTCTTTTAGCCACCACCACAATTCCCCACTGTATTCCTTATCCTATATATTACCTAGTATTGCCATTACATAAATTCTGGGTCTCTCCTTTATGTGTATGAACTTTCAGAATGAACTGGCTCCCCACCTAAGCACCATGTTCGATCAAAGCCTCACATCAGGCCTTGTGTCCCCTGAATGCGTACAGCAACAGTTATCCCACTCCACAAAGGGGGAGCCACCACTGATCCTGGGAACTGTCACCCTATTAGCCTGACGAGCTTGGTCTGCAAGGCCATGGAACGTATCATCATGGAACTCATAAACAAAGACATTGGTAACCTCCAAACTCTGGATCCCACCCAGTTCGGGTTTGGGAAAGGCAAATCATGCCTCCTGAACCTGATTGACTTCTTTGAGGCAGTCATCAAAGCCATAGATGAGGGTAAGGTGGTTCAC
This sequence comes from Protopterus annectens, assembly GCF_019279795.1. NCBI lineage: Eukaryota > Metazoa > Chordata > Ceratodontiformes > Protopteridae > Protopterus > Protopterus annectens. Next base: position 694,654,245 of record NC_056737.1, on the reverse strand, counting down.
ACAGCCTATCTTGACCTCGCCAAGGCTTTCAATACCATCCCCCATTCTGGAATTATAGCTAAACTCACTAAACTAGGTATAAATCCCTACATCACAAGATGGGTTGCCAACTGGCTCACTGACAGAACCCACACTGTAAAAGTTGCACACTCCAAATCTGACCTCAAACCAATGACAAGTGGAGTACCACAGGGTTCAGTCCTGGGACCTCTCCTGTTAGCCTGTACTTCAGAGAAGTAGATACCAAACACAGAAGGCCTCTGACTAATGAAGTTCACAGATGACTGCAAACTAAGAACAATAGTAGAGTCCCCAAATGATGTGGAAATCCTAAAGAAGGGCCTCGCTGAGACAGATGCCTGGTGTCAGAGCCATGGCCTCAAGCTCAGTGCCAAAAAGTGCATTGTCATCTCCTTTGGTAAAAACTCTGTACCCATGAACTACTACATAGACAGCAGTCTACTTAACACCGAATGTGTGATAAGAGACCTTGGGACCCTGGTGGACAGTAGTCTGTCCTTTGATAGTCACATCGCCACAGTAGTCAGGAAGCCCTTCTACGTGGCACACCTCATCATAAAAGGGTTCTCATCCAGGAGAAAAGAGGTCATTGTTCCCCTTTACTCGACACTCATTAGACCCATTATAGAGTACAACGCCCCTTTTGGAATGTACCTCACAAGACATCTGCAGCAGCTGGAAAGGCCACAGAAGTACCTCACAAAGAGGATTACTGGCCTCAAACATATGCCCTACAATGACGGTCTCAAAAAACTCCAGCTTTACTCCATAGCATATCACCTACTCTGAGGTGATCGCTCCCTAACATATAAAGCTATGTCAAACCCAGAACTGTTGGACATGTTGCACCTAAAGAAATCCCAATCCCTCCGAGCTACACAGTCTAGGGACCTAAACCTTGTCACCACAATAAACAGGACATGCTGGAGGCATAGATTCCTGTCCCAGAGACTTCCCATATGCTGGAACAGGCTACCCATGTATGTCAAGCAAAGTTCTTCATTAGCACTCTTCAAGAAAAATCTTGATGAGTGGATGGGAAATAGGAAATACACCCCGGGATCACTTCTATGTCTCTGCTCGACAGTGGCACAGAAAAATAACTTTCTTGGGTGGCGTAATCCAGGGAAGTTGGCTAGGCTTACATAGGCCCTCGGGCCGATAACCTAGTACCTACCCATGAACCTATGTTGGCATCCCCTTGGGGAATGGAACCGAACCAATCCTCAAACAGTAGACTTGCAGGGTTATGGTCAGTGTAGCTATGGAAGAATGCTAAGACTGTGGCAGTGGTGATTCAGCAAGCCCAAGACACAGATATCCATGCCATTATATCTTTTGTTTTCTGCAGAGGCATGTGCTTCATGGATCATGCATGCTTATGTGCATGCATGCATAAGTAATGATAATATGGATTTTCAGCTGTTGCTGTGAGTCTGTAGTGTGCCAGACGCTGTCCTCATGTCCTTGATCTCTTGAGAAGGAGTAATTACTGCAAGGCAGGATACAGCATCACCATCTAGACCTAGCTGTCCCTCTAGTGACTGGTACATGCATATCCTGTGATGGTGGCACATGTCTACAATTTTTGCTGGGGTTGGGCAGTACACTAACTTGCCCACCACAGGATTGTTGAATAAGAAAGGTGAAATCTCACTAGACAGCCTGCTTCAACTGTCCAGCCCCACCCCAAAAGCTGTCCCTTCAATGACTCAGTTCCATTTCTAAGCCTGAATTTGCAGCATCAAAGAATGAAGTTTAGCTTCTGTGACTACAGATCTGCATTCTTGTCTTCTTGATGTTATTCAGAGCATCAGCCATTTATTGTTATGTTGAGAGTAGAAACGCTCTCATTTCGCAAGATGCAAAATCCATTGGAAACTGTGGAGGTTTGATTCAATCTTGTCCTCCCCTTAAACCTAAGCCATTTCTAGACTGACCAAGACTCCTTTATCATTCTCACCCTCTCTCATTAATTAAATAAGCTTTTGGTACAGTACAAGTGAGATCAATACATGTAGTAAGGATGCCTGTTTTGTTCACATCTATACTAGTATGCACTCATAGGTTCATAGGTAGATACTAGGCTATCTGCCCAGGGGCATTTATAAGCCTAGCCAGAGTGTATTTGGCTTCCGCCTCCCTATTAGATTAGCCTACTGTGCCTCTGTAAAGTAGGTCACAGAAGATACCCTTTTAAGATTAGTTAACTGTGCCTCTGTCTAGCAGGGACACAGAAGAGATCCCAGGGGTGACTTTGCGATTTCCCATCCACACGTCCAGATTTCGCTTGAAGAGGGTCAGCGAGGGGCTATGTCTAACATGAATTGGGATTCTATTCCAGAGTGAGGGGAGCCACTGGGAAATGAATCTGTCCCTCCAGCATGTCCTATTTATTTTTGTGCTGAGGTTTAGGTCCCTGGAGCGTGTAGCTCTAAGGGACTTGGATTTTTTGAGGTGGAGCATGTCCATTAATTCTGGGTTTGACATGGCTTTGTACGTCAGGCATAGATCGCCTCTGAGTAGGCAGTAAGCAACTGAGTAGAGCTGGAGTTTCTTTAGTCGAGCTGCATAGGACATCTGTTTGTAGCCCATGATCCTCTTGGTGAGGTACTTTTGGGGTCTCTCCAGTTGCTGCAGGTGTCTGGTACGGTACATCCCAAAACGGGCAATGTATTCAATTATGGGCCTGATGAGTGACGAATAGAGGGGCACAATGACCTCTCTTGATCTAGATGCGAACCCTTTTGTGATAAGGTGGGCTATATAGAAGGTCTTTCTAACCACTTTGGCAACGTGCTTATCAAAGGAGAGATTACTATCTACGTTGGTCCCCAAATCTCTAATTACTTCTTCCGTACTTAATGGATTACCTCCTATTGTGGTAATTTGTGGGCACCTTGTTTTTCCCAAAGGGGATGACTATGCACTTTTTAGCATTTACCTTGAGGCCGTGGCTCTGGCACCAAGCATCCGTCTCTGTGAGACCCTTTTGGAGGATGCTTGTGTTAGCTGGAGATTTGATTATGGCCCCCAGTTTGCAGTCATCTGCGAACTTTGTCAGCCATAATCCCCCCCGTGTTAGCCTGAACCTCAGAGAAGTATATACCGAACAAGAGAGGTCCCAGACCGGAGCCCTGTGGGATGCCACTTGTAACTGGTTTGGATTCGGACATGGCACCTGCGATTCTTACCATGTGGGTTCTATCTCTGAGCCAGTTTGCAACCCATCTTGTGATATAGGGGTTGATATTTAAGCTGGTAAGCTTATTTATGATGCCCAAGTGGGGTATTGTATCGAAGGCTTTTGTGAGGTCCAGGTAGGCTGTGTGGACTACCTTGCCCTCATCTATGGCTTTGGTAATTGTTTCAAAGAAAGCAACTAGGTTTAAGAGGCAAGATCTGCCCTTAACAAAGCCAAATTGGGTAGGGTCCAGTGTCTGGAGGCTCCCAATGTCTTTGTTTATGAGTTCCATGATAATACGCTCCATAGCTTTACAGACCAGACTAGTCAGGCTTATGGGGCGATAGTTTCCAGGGTCCGTTGTGGCACCACCTTTGTGGAGTGGGACCACTGTAGCTGTACGCCATTCTTTGGGTACATATCCTGTAGTAAGGCTAAGTCTGAACAGTGACTTAATGTGAGGGTTCAGCTCTTCTTGGAGCTCATGTAAGACACAGCCTGGGACACCGTCTGGTCCCATAGATGCTGTGTTTTTTGCTTTGGAGAGGGCAGCTTTCACCTGTGCATCTGTGATGTCAGGGAGGTTATATTCAGTTGGGATAGGCGTTTGCTTCTTTGGGGGGGATGGGGGGGGTGAGAAGTTTGCTGTGAATCTGTCTGCCAGGATGTTGGCTATGTCTGTAGGTTCGGTATATTTTGTACCATTATGCAACAATCCAGAGCATATCTGGGAGTTTCCGCCCATGTTCCTGACATAACTAAAGAAGGCCTTGTGATTATCTTTAGTGTCTAGGGCAGTTTTTCTTTCGAAACTGTCCTTTGATGATTTTATGAGGGATCGAAGTTTCTTGCTAATACTGATCAGAGATGCCTTCCCTTTTTGGGATTTTGCTCTGTCATGTAGTAGCATCCTCCTTCTGTTGTATAGCTTATTTATGGCCGGGGTCCACCAGACTGGTCTCCTGTTTTTGGAGGAGTGAGTCTTGGTTTTATTTGGGATAGCACAATCCATGCATTCATGCAGGTGCTCATAGAATGCATTTGTAAAGGATTCTGCGGATTGGGCTGTATTATCCTCTGGTCCAGGGGCTTTGAAGGATTCCACCTCAGTCTTGAGAAGTGCAAAGTTGGCTTTTGAGAAATTCTTTACAGTGATTTCCTTGGCAGGGGGTGGGGATGGGATATGGATGTCCAGGGAAATTTGTTTATGGTCTAATCTTACCAATGAAGGGTTTACCTCTGGTGTGGAACATAGAGTCCCCATGTTGGTGATGACCAGGTCCAATATGTTGTTCCCTCTTGTGGGAGTGGTGACCAGTTGTTCCATTCCGTTAGAGTTTATAAATTCAAGGAACCGTTGGGCGAGGGTGTTTGTGCTTGAGTAGTTTTCCCAGTCAATGTTTGGGTAGTTGAAGTCACCCAATAACATAGTGTTTGGAGAGACCTTCATATTCTCCAGTGTTCTCAGGAATGCCAAGTGGGGTTCCTGTAATAGGGAGGGTGTTCTGTAGCAGGCTACAAACTGAAAGGCAGTTTTGCCCGCTGTTGGTTGCACATGGATGGTTTCCGATGCTTCATGCAGTGCCACTAACCTGGAGGTGTAGGTATTTTTGATGAATATAGATACTCCCCCTCCTTTTGTGCTTCAATCCGAGTTTTGGGGCCGAAACGCATGGTATGAGTTATAACCTGGTAGTGCTGGGGTGCTCTCAGGAGCCTTGAACCAGGTTTCTGTTACTGCACAGACATCGATTTTCTCCATACTGAGGAGAGCCTCGAGTGCTTGCATCTTGAGGTTTAGACTTCTGGCATTGAGTAGCATTACCTTTAGTTTTTTTATCCTTGGGTTGTCTATGGAGGTGGGTTTGTCCTTTGAGCCTTGCCTAAAAAGGCACTATGGGGTGGCAAGAGCCTTGGCCAGTATCTGAAAGCCTAAGGGTGACAGGTGCAAGCCATCCCTAGCGAAGCAACGTGGCTTGTCGAGCATGTCATCCCAGGCTGACAGACACTGGATCCCCTTTGAATGACACCAATACTTTAGCCAATTGTTGAAACTGATCATTTTGTCTTTATACTGTGGCATCGTTCTTGGTGAGGGCAAGATGCTACTCAAGGTCAGGGTCATACCAGCCTGGGCTACATGGTCAGAGAGCTCCTCTATGTCTCTTTTCATGTAGTCCAGGGAGGTACATCTCAGGTCATTCACACCAGCATGGACAATGACAGAGTCATACTTGTACTTGCTTTGGAGTGACCTGAGTGCTTGCGTTATGTGGCGGATCCTGGCACCCGACAGGCAGCTTACAGTGACCTTCTCCTTGTTCAGTCTGGTGAGCGGGACGTCAGTGTGCCGGACAATAGAGTCCCCTATAACAAGTGTATTTGGTGTGTTGTTTGGCCTTAAGGGCTGTGACTGTGAGGCACACTGATTTTGTGAGATATGTGATTTGTGGGTATTGTTCAGGGGTGGCTGTTGCTTGGATATCTGCTTAGGAGGTCTTTGCTGTTTAGGCAGATTTTTATTTAGAGCCTCCGAGTATGTTTTTGTGTGTTTGTGTTGGGTATGCAGATGCAATAGGTCTGTGTGAGACTGGATTTGTGGTTTGGGTGGTTACCTTTTCCTCCTGACTGACTGTGCCAGTCTTGGGTTGAGAGAGCTCTGCCTCCAGTTTGGCTGTGTAACTGCATCTCTCACATGTATTAGAGTTTGTTGGAAGGAGGAGAGGGTTGTCTGTGTACATAAGGCAATTGTAACATTGCCTCAAAATTCCCAGATTCACCAGCTGGACTGGAGAGTAACCTTGAAACTGACCCTTGGACATACCAGATTAGGATAGGGAACTGGTTTTGTACTGATCAGATTAGGGAAGGGAACTGATTTTTCACTTGATCAGGAAGGACCAATCGGGAGCCTAATACTTATGAGAAGTCAAGGAGGGTGTAGTGCTTTAGTTAGTTAGTTTTTCCTTATAAGAGCTGAGCAAGTGCAGGGCTTTAGAAAGAGACTAGAGTGATTACTTTGAGAGTTTGAACAGTTGTAAGGGAAAAAGTGAAGAGCAGACTTTGTGGAGCCTGGAATAGTTTAAACCTGTTTAGGCGGCGCTGCCCGACGCTGCTCAGTGTGCAAAACCAACCGCGCAAAAGAGAGTAGTAGGGTTTTAAGAGAGAGATCAAGGAGTTTAGAACTGACCCAAAATGGCCAATAAAACTACAGCTTCTAGGTAGCAACCACTCCTCCAGGGACAGGCAGGCTGTTCAGTGTTAACCACTCCCACTGGTGAACACAGAGACTTCCCCTTAGCCCAAGCAAGCACTGGCCTTCTAGAAACTTCCAAATAGTTCAGAACAGCAAATCTGTAACTGAACTTTCTTAACTTTCAGAAAGTGGGAAAAAAGCAAGATTTTTTTTTTTTCTTTTTGTTGTGGTTTAAAGGTAGCAGAGATACACAAGCAGCAAAATAATCACAACAGTGCAATAAATGACCCCACACTTGAGTGCTAGGCCAAAATCAGGTAAAATGCAGTTTTTAGAGAAAAAAACGATTTTAAATTAAGTGCAACACAGGAAATGCAGTAAACAGGCTCTAGATGTGTTCCAAGTACTGTTACTGTTACAGATATAAACTTTAGCAAGCCGGAAAATGCCAAAAAGTAGGCGGCAAAGCAGTAAAACTTAACAAAAAATCAGAAGAAAATACTTAAAATCACAAAAGTGGCTCCTTTTCTTCTCTCATCGTTTTCTCCCCTTGGTAGGTGCTTCAGCAACAACTAGCAAACCTGAAAAGACGCCAAAACCACGAGGTAGCTGGGTTTTAAGAGAGACAGATCAAGGAGTTTAGAATTGACCCAAAATGGCCAATAAAACTACAGCTTCTAGGTAGTAACCACTCCTCCAGGGACAGGCAGGCTGTTCAGTGTTAACCACTCCCACTGGTGAACACCGAGACTTCTTTTTAGCCCAAGCAAGCACTGGCCTTCTAGAAACTTCCAAACAGTTCAGAACAGCAAATCTGTGTGATTTATTTATTGTTGCCAGTGTTGTAGACCTGTGTAAGCTGCACCCCTTTTAACTGGTACTTGTAAACTAACTTTTGGAGTTGCTGAAATTACCCCATTCATATAAGGAGGAATATATGCACCATTCACCTTCACATATGTTATTTAATGTATGAAACAGTGGCGTGCTGTTTGAATGTGTGAGACTTGTAAAAGTGAGTCCAACACCTTTAGTCACTAAAGTATGAAAGGCATTAAATGAGATTGCTGTACCTTTGAGTACTTCTCATACTCTGACTACAGCAGTCTCAGAGTTTGTGTATATCAGGGATAAAAAGGTTCAGGAGACAATGTCAGCCAGAAAAAATGCTTTAAACAGCTTTACAGTGAGCAAGGGAATTTATGAAAGCATGACCATATTTTCAAAGGTGATCAGTGGGGATTGTGAGTTTTTTTTATGGGAGGTTGGCATAATAGTTAAGATGTTTACCTCACAGACACATGGTACAGGGTTTAATTCCCACCTTTGGGAAATTGGCTAGAGTTAAAAAGGGCAGCTAGCCTAGTATTTACCTAAGAACCTATGAATCACATTTCAGTGTTCACAGTTGTGAAACATGCAGTTGCAAGTCTTAAACTTCTATCATGGAACCTAAATAATGATATTGCCTGTGTGCATCTCCCCTACCCCACCCCATGCCATGGGTGGTGCAGCCTGTCCCAGCTTTGTATCTCAAAAACTTCAGTGCAGCAATGGCCAAAGAATTCTCATTTGTTCTACTGTACTAAACAGGTCCAGACTTGCTCTGTATATAGTATTCCTTTTGCTGTTAGAAATAAGCAAAGCCACTGTATTTATCTAAATGTGAAGCTGCCAGTTATGCATAATTTTATGACTTCAGAAACAAGCTGTGCCTTTATTTTTTGGGGGAGTGGGAATAAGTAGCTTTGGAATGGTAACTGCAAGTTTCATAGTGGATGAGATTGGCCAGTGATTTTTGCTCTGCAAATACTATGGGTGAAGTGTTCTTGAACCCTGTGAAAAAGGCAGGAAAACATGCTTAGATGAAGGAGAGTCAAACCAATTCCTACTTCCACTTTTGGAGAGTTTTCACAGTTCCTTGTTTATAGATTCCCAGCAAACAAGAAACTGGTAAGTGCAGAAGGAGTTGATTAGAGGTCCAGGTTGTAGTCACCTTTTAATGCTTGCAATTCTTGTAGTAAAAGCATCCATTTAAAAAAAAAGGAACACTGTCTGTACATTTTTTCTGAATTGCACGCTTTGCACATAATTTGAGAAGTGTTTATCCTTACTTTTTCTTTTGAACCATGTGTCTAAATTCTTACTAGTCAAACTCAGAGTAACATTTGAAATTATGGGACCCACTAAAACGTGTCCCAAAACATGGGGACTGAATGGCTAAAAAAATACTCAACGTATACTGTGTGTGGCCATTTCTCAGAATATTTCATTTTCTCTGAGGTATCAGTTAAAAAACACAAAAAGAAAAATCTAGCAAAACTAGACTTTCCACTGTGTGATTCTTTAAACCTCCTGTGTTAGTGGAGACATGGGATGTATGCAAATTACCCTTTAAGGACATCAGGTGTTTCAGCTAAATGGCATTTCTGAATGTCCATAACTTTTTCTTTTAAGTCTATTTATGGACAAATT